>NW_025951067.1:0-34663 GCF_021028975.2 Sphaerodactylus townsendi
AAATATTCCAGTCTGTACAGTCAAAGCAAGCCTGCAGCTTTAACTTTAATGTCAGTTTTACAGAACAAGCCATGCTGCATATTCATGATTCAGTTTTTACCATCAGCCATTATCATTCTCAGAGCATAACTTATTCCAGTTACAGAGAATCAGCCGTTGCCATAACCAGAAGATACCTTATTCCGGTCATCCGGAATCCTACTTATTCAGCACTGCATTCCACAAGAACTCAGGTCCCCAACCCTATTATTTACCCCTTCCATTCAGAGGATAAATAGGAACCACCTCTCCGTCTGGAAGCATCAGGGAGGGGGAGCTAGAAGAGAGCGCTGCCTTGTTCTATTTGGTCACCACCCTTCTGAAATCAAAGATGAACCGGCTTCTTCTCTTCGGCTTGCCTGTCCTGCTCTTCTGTGCTGTCGGTGAGTAAATCAAGCGGGGAAAGAATAAACAGAAGAACAAATGAATTAATGATTAGAACAGCAGGAAGGCATCAGTGGGTTATTAATAAAAATGCTCCAAAGGATGATCAAGAGAAGCCCAGAGACCTCTGAAAGACTCAGAACATTTATGCTGCCAAAAGCTTGTGAAACTTAGGTATGACAAGAGCTCTAGAGTTGCCAACTTTGGGGTTGGGAATTCCTGGAGATTGGCGGGTGGAGCCTGCGGAGAGCAGAGGATGGAGAAAGGAGGAGCCTCAGCAGATTATAATGAGAGGGAGTGCATCCTCCAAAGACGCCAATTTCTCCAGGGGAAAAAACATATATAAACAAGGATTTGTTCATAAACCTTCAAGTGTCGGATATCAACATAGGGAATGGTGGTGAAAAATGCAGTCTTCCTTTCCGTACCCTAAACTCAAACATCTCTCATTGGCTTTCCCAAAATCTTTAGACTAGTAAAGAACCACAGGTTTTCCTCGTTACCCATCTTCATAAATAAGACATTGGGTGTGGTGCACACCTTTGCACTGAGGCGCGTCTAGTTTCTTAAAACTTACCTCCCACCAATGTGCAGCTCCACAGGTAGGCACCCAGGCTCCCCTAAACCCTTGCTGAAGCCAGAAGTCCCCGAGTGGCTCCACAGATGGGAGCCTGGAGGTAAGAAAACAAAGAACAAACCCCAGCCATATAATGTGCCTCACAGGTGCGGCCGTTCACTAGTCTGTGGCTGTGAGGGGAGTTAAAAGAGAAGAATTGCAGATAATGTGATTCTTGAAAAACCCAGATTGGGGGAGAAAACTCGGAGCAGACGTGCTTTAGGAGCAAGATCTGTACAAAGTCCTCCCCGCAACCCAGGTTTCATCCAACCTATGTTAATTGGCCCATGCAAATAGGGCTCTAGTCTTTCACCATTGATCTTGAACAGTGTCCAGACACTACCTAAAATCATAGTGTTGGAAGATACCACAAGGGCCATCAAGTCCCATGCCCTCCCATGCAGAAATAAACAATCAAAACACCGTTGACAGATGGTCAGAGGTGGGATCCAGCAGGTTCTCACCAGTGCCTGAGAGTGGGTTACTAATTATTTGTGTGTGCTGCGAGGGGGTTACTAATTGGGTCCGCTTTTCCATCTCCATGCCCTCGCATCCCCGAGAGGCAGACTGCCTTTGAACATGAAGGTTCCATATAGCAATTACGACTAATAATGTAACTCCCTGAACTGGGTTAATCCCTTTCAGGTACTGCAGTTCATTGCTTCTCAGCCTTTCGTACCTTTTATCTCGCCAGTCTCTATCAAAGAACCTGTGTGTTTCACCATTGCTATGTTCAGATTTGTGAGTTGGGGCATTTTCTATAATGTGATGATGATTTAGAAATGACCTGGTGCAAAAAATTGGGGGGGGGTCATGGTGGGGTCGCTGCCCATGGGGGGGCATCCAACTCAGGTTTTGCCCAAAGCTCAGGTTTGCCTAGGTACGCCTCTGCCCCCTTTGCTGAGGGGGGGCTGGCGAGGGAACCTGTTACTAAAATTTTTGGATACCACCACTGCAGATGGCCATCCCGCATCTGTTTAAAAACCTCCAAAGAAGGAGACTCCACCACCTTCCGAGGCAGCGCATTCAACTGTCGAACAGCCCTTGCTGTCAGAAAGTTCTTCCTAAAGTTTAGCTGGGATTCGTTTTCCTGCACCTTGAATACATTACTCCTGGTCCTAGTCTCTGGAGTGGCAGGAAAAAAGCTCCCCACATCTTCAACATGACATCCCTTCAAATATATAAAGATGCCTATCATGTCACCCCTTAACCTTTTAAGAACATAAGAACATAAGAACTAGCCTGCTGGATCAGACCAGAGTCCATCTAGTCCAGCTTTCTGCTACTCGCAGTGGCCCACCAGGTGCCTTTGGGAGCTCACATGCAGGAGGTGAAAGCAATGGCCTTCTGCTGCTGCTGCTGCTCCTGAGCACCTGGTCTGCTAAGGCATTTGCAATCTGAGATCAAGGAGGATCAAGATTGGTAGCCAAAGATTGACTTCTCCTCCATAAATCTGTCCAAGCCCTTTTTAAAGCTATCCAGGTTAGTGGCCATCACCACCTCCTGTGGCAGCATATTCCAAACACCAATCACACGTTGCGTGAAGAAGTGTTTCCTTTTATTTGTCCTAATTCTTCCCCCCGGCATTTTCAGAGTATGCCCCCTCGTTCTAGTGTTGTGAGAAAGACAGAAAAATTATAATTCTTTGATTAACAAAATGGCATGTTGAAATATAATTTAATAATAGAACAGTCTCTGGTGAGGAACTTTGTCAAAAGCCTTTTGGAAATCCAAGTAGACAATGTCCACTGGTTCCCCCTTATCCACATGTCTGTTTACACCCTCAAAGAACTCTAGTAAGTTTGTAAGACAGGACTTGCCTCTACAAAAGCCATGCTGACTTTTCTCAGCAGGTCTTGCTTTTCTACATGTTTAATAATTTTATCTTTAATGATAGATTCTACTAATTTACCAGGAACAGATGTCAAACTGACTGGCCTGTAATTTCCTGGGTCCCCCCTAGACCCTTTCTTAAAGATTGGTGTGACATTGGCCATCTTCCAGTCTTCAGGGATGGAGCCTGATTTCAGGGATAAGTTGCATATTAATGTGAGAACATCAGCAATTTCATGCTTGAGCTCTTTAAGAACTCTTGGATGAATGCAATCTGGGCCAGGGGATTTGGTAGCATTTAGTTTATCAATGGCTGCCAGAACTTCTTCCTTGTCTACCACTATCTTCGCTAGTTCCTCGGATTCACCTCCTAAGAAGCTTGGTTCAGGTGCAGGAATTTTCCTCACCTCCTCTTGGGTGAAGACAGATGCAAAGAATTCATTCAGCTTCTCTGCAATCTCCCTGTCATCTTTTAGCACACCTTTTGTTCCTTCATCATCTAACGGGCCTACCGCTTCCCTAGCTGGCTTCCTGCTTTTGATGTACTTGAAGAACTGTTTGTTGCTAGTTTTGATGTTCGCAGCCATGCGTTCCTCATAATCCTTTTTTGCCTCCCTTACAGCTAACTTGCTTCTCTTTTGCCACCATTTGTGTTCTCTCTGGTATTCTTCATCAGTTAAGTTGGACTTCCATTTTCTAAAAGACATCTTTTTTTTCCTAATAATTTCCTCAATAATTTCCCCTTGTTAACCATGGTGGCTTTCTTTTGGACTGGGCGCTGCCTTTCCTAACCTGCGGAACACATTCCAGCTGAGCTTTTAAGACTGTGTTTTTAAATAACCTCCAAGCACCTTGGACATTTTTGACTCTCTTGATTTTCCCTTTCAGCTTCCTGCGCACTATCCCCCTCATCTTTGAGAAATTTCCCTTTCTGAAGGCGAATGTAACTACATTAGTAGTTGTCACTTGTTCGCATGCAGAGATACTGAATCTGACAGCATTGTGGTCGCTGTTCCCTATAGGCTCAACAACACTGACTTCCCGCACCAGGTCCTGGGTCCCACATAGAATTAGATCTAGGATCACCTCTCCCCTGGTTGGTTCCACAACCATCTGCTCTAAGCCACAGTCATTTAGCATATCCAGGAATGTTCTCTCCTTACTATGACCTGAACATGCATTTTTCCAGTTTATGTGGGGATAGTTAAAATCGCCCATTACCACGACATTTTTGCTTTTGTTGGCCTCTCTAATTTCTTTTTCCATCTCAGAATCCTCTTGTGCACTTTGGTCAGGGGGACGATAATATATTCCTACTGTTAAACTATGCTTCACCCCTGGTATTGATATCCACAGTGCTTCTGTAGAGGAATCAGCTCCCCCTGCATTGTCTATTTTATGTGACACTATGCTCTCTTTGATGTAGAGGGCCACC
Source organism: Sphaerodactylus townsendi (assembly GCF_021028975.2). Taxonomy (NCBI): domain Eukaryota; kingdom Metazoa; phylum Chordata; class Lepidosauria; order Squamata; family Sphaerodactylidae; genus Sphaerodactylus; species Sphaerodactylus townsendi. The sequence goes on from NW_025951067.1 coordinate 4,308, forward strand.
CCACCCCCAATACGCCCTGTCCTATCCTTCCTGTAGAGCCTGTAACCTGGGATAACAGCATCCCACTGGTTCTCCTCATTCCACCATGTCTCTGTGATACCCACTATATCAATGTCCTCCTTCAAAACTCTGTACTCCAGCTCCCCCATTTTAGGTCGAATGCTTCTACTATTAGCATAGAGACACTTGTATACTCTGTCTCTATCCCTAACCTGGGATTTATGTGTTTTGCCCTCTAGCCTTTTGTAGACACTATCACTTATCACATTGCTATGCTCCTCGCTTGTATGTGGTTGATTTAGAAAAACCTCCCTCTCTGTCTGCATCCCCATGGACTCTGTATTCCGAACCGAAGTCACCTCAGCTCCTGTCAGCTTTCCCCCAAGGATCAGTTTAAAAGCTGTTCTGCCACCTTTTTAACGTTGAGCGCCAGCAGCCTGGTTCCTCTTTGGTTAAGATGAAGCCCGTCCCTTTTGTACAGGCCTGCCTTATCCCAAAAGGTTCCCCAGTTCCTGACAAAGCTGAAACCCTCTGCCTTACACCACCTTCTCATCCACGCATTGAGTCCCTGTATCTCTGCTTGCCTAGCTCGCCCTGCGCGTGGAACAGGTAGCATTTCGGAGAATGCCACCTTGGGGGTTCTGGATTTTAACCTTTTTCCTAGCAGCCTAAATTTAGCTTCCAGAACCTCCCGGCTACATTTCCCAATGTCATTGGTACCAATGTGGACCACAACTGCTGACTCCACCCCAGCACTGTCTAACAGCCTATCTAGACGAAGCGTGACATCCGCAACCTTCGCACCAGGCAGGCAAGTCACCATGCGGTCATCACGCCTGTCACAAACCCAACTCTCTATATTCCTAATGATCGAATCACCCACTACAAGGAGCCCCCCACCTCCCCGAGGGGTATCCTCAGTGCGAGAGGATAGCTGACCACCAGCAACGGAAGGGGTCCCATCTAAGGGAGCATCTTCCACCACCTCAGACTGGCACCCTCCATCACCCAGACTCTCATTCTCCATGACATCTGAAGAGATGTCACCTTGGGAGTGGGACCCGGCTGTTAGGTCCCTGAAAGCCTCGTCTGTCACCCTCTCTGCCTCTTTCAGCTTCGCCAGGTCTGCCACCTTGGCTTCAAGAGAACGCACACGTTCCTTGAGTGCCAGGAGCTCATTGCAGCGAGGGCACACCCATGACTTCTGCCCTAGTGGCAGATAGTCATACATGTGACACTCAGTGCAAAACACTGGAAAGCCCCCCTCCCCCTGCTGGCTTCCTGCCTTCATATTTCGTGTAATTCGGACGTTGACGACCTCTTCGATAGGTCCAAAAGAGACTGATTTGGCATTAGGCTGTGAGGCTTTTGCGAACTACTTCACACACAAAGTCCTGACCCTCCGCCAATCCCTCCCTGCCACTATTGATACGGTATGTGAACTAGAGGCCCCTGGGCCGTCTTTGGGTCCTTTCTTGGACCACTTCAGCTTACTTGACCCAACGAATGTTGACAGGATCCTGGATGCTGTACGATCTACCACTTGTCCTTTTGACCCGTGCCCTTCCTGGTTGGTGAAAGCCGGCAGGGAGGAGCTTCGGAGCCACCTGTTGGATATAGTCAACTGCTCCCTTGAGCAAGGAGTTTTCCCTGGTCGGCTTAAAGAGGCAGTGGTCCGCCCGCTCCTAAAAAGACCGCACTTAGATCCTGGAGATCCGGCCAATTACCGCCCAGTTTCTAATTTACCATTCTTGGGCAAGGTAATTGAGCGAGCGGTGGCGGCTCAGCTCCAGCGATTCCTGGATGACACAAACGTACTGGATCCCTTCCAGTCTGGCTTCCGCGCTGGTCATGGGACCGAGACGGTGCTGGTCACTGTTGTGGACGACCTCCGACTACACTTGGACAGAGGCGGTTCGGCGCTGTTGGTGTTGTTAGATCTCACCGCAGTGTTCGATATGGTAGACCACGACCTTTTGGTCCACCGCCTCGCTGGTATCGGGGTTCGGGATTCAGCCTTAAATTGGCTGATCTCGTTCCTCCGAGATCGGGGACAGCAGGTGGCATCGGGGGGTGAGATCTCCAAGCGTCGCCCCATTATGTGTGGGGTGCCGCAAGGAGCGATACTCTCCCCGATGCTTTTTAATATCTACATGCACCCCCTGGCGAGTCTAGTTCGGAGTTTTGGGCTGCGGTGTCACCTGTAGTAGTGCACTGCCGACCCAGCAGTGCCGCAGTAGAACGTTGGGACGCCAACGGACCTGCGGACGCCCCGTTAGCATCGCCCATCCTCATCCCCATGAGTCACGCGGTGGGTGAACTGTCTGGCTCAATCACGGTAGCGGGACAATGGTCTTTGCCCCAGGTGAGATTAGGCTCGAGCGTGATACGGCTCCTCTCCGCCGCAGTAGCCAGATGAGATCATGCATCCACATGATGATCTCGACCTCCAGCTCTCCCGGAACTCCCCAGTCCTCCCTCCTACGCCCCAATAGGATAGTAACAATAAAGGTGCCAGGAACGACGGGCGAGGAAGGCGGGAATTCGCTAGAACCACGGACCTCAGTCTGCTGCTGGCGATCTCCGCCGGAGATGTTATCTCCGGCGTCTCCGTCACCGTTCTTCACGCAGCTGACCCGCGTGGAGTGCGAAACTGGCTGGTGCGAAACCGAGAGTCACTCGGAACCTCCACCCTGCTCACCGTGCGCCTGGGGAAGGGCATGATACCGAAGTCAGCTGGATGTCCGGTAGCATCCAGGGACCACCGTTTCGGTATCGCCACAGTCACTCTGGATCGCGACATCCAGAGATTTCTGGCGATCCCTGGACACTCTCGTCGGCCGTGGAACACCGGTGAGTATGGGAGCTTGCAAAAGCAGGGCTTATGACAAGCCGCGTTAGCCCGAACTGAAGCGTTAGCGAAATGCGGCAGGGTCCCGTAAAGAAGAAGGGCTGCGCCAAGGTGGTTGAGGAGATTGAAGCTCAGTGTCCACATGAGTACGCAGAGGGGAACGCATTGAATCTTAAGGACTTCTTGGGGAAAACATCGAGGCGCACTCTTAAGCACAAATTTAGAGGCCAGCGGCTGGCTGCCGATAATGCGGCTGCTACTGGCGATGGAGACAATGTTTTGTGCGCCATCAGCGCCTGCAGAACCCTAAAACGGCTCGCTTGCTGTAGGCAGCCCTCGCTTCGATCTTTCACCTTCAATTTCAACCCGGAATTTTTCTCTATCCACTAAATTGGTCGCCTGTCCTCCTTCTGCCCCTGGCTCCTTCACCATTTCAAACTCTCCAGCGGCTCGGCCCGCCCTCCGCTGCTCGCCTTCTCATTTTCGAAGCCACTGCACCTCCGTCCAGCGCCCGCGTAATGGCGGGTTTCCGGCTCTGCATAGAGCGTATTATTAACCCGCGATCTGCAGAAGAAGAAACCCTGGCAGGAGAGGCGCGATGCCCGATATTCTTGCATTGTGCCCCACATCCACTTCACAGATACTGAGGAGGATGGCATAGTTAAATTGAGGGTTGATACGTTACCCCGCCCTGATTTATAATATCCTTACGAGCTCCGCCAAAGCAATGCGGGGCCATTAGGAGTCACTAGCTTCATTGAGAGGCATGCTGTGAGCCATCATAAGGAACCACCTAATGGTTCAGATGACTGGAAAAACCACCTTTAAGCATGCTCCTGAGGAAGGCCTGCACAATTTATTGAGTCTGGGAAAGTGATGAAGGTTCAGCCAGCAGTAAGCTTCAACAGGGCAACCACCTCTGGCGGCCTACACCGCCCGCTCAGCTTTGGGTTTCGATGCTTTGCTTAATCCAGCGATCGAATTGATCTGCCTGAGGCCACCCTTCGCGATTAAGCAGGAATGTAGCGCTATAAGGCATTTATCAAAGTCCCCAATGCGCCGACCAGCCAACCCAGGTTTTCTCCTCCATCGGCCAAAACCCCAAGAGCCCCTAACAGATTTGTGAACAGGTAGGCTCCAGGAAGCTCAAGGGCAGGTGGGCGTGAGGGAGGCCCAAAGCGAGGCTCCTCATCGCCTGCAAAGGAGAAGCAGCTTCCGTAGATTGCGCGGGGCAATCTGCGGGCCCTAGGCAAAATCCTGGGCAGCCCGACATGCTTAAAGGCTTGCCAGGACATTGGGTCCTCCAGCCCACCAAGCTAGCCTCCTGCGCCGCAGCACTCTCCGCGGCGGAGACCCAGTCTCAGGATGACTGCTTTAACTGCGGCAGACCGGGCACTTCGAAGGGAGTGTAGGCAGCCGGTGGGGGGGGCCTACAACCCGATGGAGGAGGTCCTCCCCCCCGGAGGAGGGACCGCAGCGGTGCCGTTGCCAGAAGGGCTTCCATTGGAGAAAGCGACTGCCGTCCGGGAAACTCCCGCTGGGCGTCTCCCAGCCAGGACCAGGAGGAGTACTGGGAGGGCCCAGCGCCAGGCCCTGCCAAACCACCCCTCAGTGGCATCTGCATTTCGCATGCACCCGGCCCATCTCCTTTAAGTTCCCCACCCGAGGGTTCTTGTCGCCCCAGCTGAGTATGGCAGGCCCATCCCCTACCCGGGACAATTGGGTTAGTGCGCCAAGAGCCTCTGCGCTGAACAGGGGACTTCATGCGTCCCGAGTGTCGACTCCACGCACCAAGGACCCATCCACCTTCCAGGTCTGGACAAACATCCCACAGGAGCTGCCGCCCGGGAGGCCAGCTGCGCTCAAGCTGATTCTCTTGCCCATCGCTGCCGCTGCCCGACCCAATAAGGCCTCTGACCCCAGCAATAACATGCGGCGCAGCCTACACCACCGTCGCTTGGCGGTGGAAGCCTATCGGGGAGCTCCCGTCCATATCTGGGCTTCGCCATAGGATCTTAAGTTCAAGGGCCTGGTGGACACGGCTGATGTTACTGTCATCAGAGCAGCCGAGTGGCCCGACCGATTCCGAGGCACCCGCACATCTGGGGGGTGGGGAGACAAACCCGGGCGGAGCATCCGCCCAGCTCGCGGTCAACAGCCCAGGACTTCGGCGGCAGCTCACAGTCCGCCCATCATTTTGGACATCCATGTCAATCTCTGGGGAAGGGACCTCGCCAGGTCAGGTCAAAAGCGACTCTGGTCACCAGGGCCGGAGTAAAGTCGTCACCCGGTGGATTGATCCCAATCTTGCCCTCGAAATTATTTTCTGATTTCCTTGGGAAACTGTTTCCCTCTCCCTCCCTTTTCCTTCTGTTTTTTGACCAGTAAAGGCGGGGAGGCCAATTAGCCTGACTGGCCCTCCTGGATTAAAATCTGGGCCCGATCCTGATACCGTGCTGTCGGGATAATTTGGTTAAAGGGCTGCCGCCATTATGCGTATGCCAAACCGTTTGGGTTATGGCTGCCAAGCGCCACCAGCAACTCTATCCAATATGCATGTTAAAGGCCAGAAGAAGCAGCGGCTTCGCCCTTAAAGAAATTGGTTTGGTGACAACCCCAAGATAGTCGATCACAAAATTTAGCACCATCCAGCTTCCTGCATTAGCCACCAAGGTCACGGTAAGTGCAACTCCCTTGCAAAGAAAACCCCCCTTCCTTTCTCCTTTGTGTGTCGCGAGAATTGCCTCTAATAAGCCTGATTGTACCATTCCCCGGATGCACCCATCACAAAGAGTGCTTCCAAAGCCCCTTTGTGTTGCTGATTAAGCATGCATACCCACAATCCCCAGGACTGCCTGTTCCTCCTCGACCGGACCCTCGCCTTGGCCGCCCTGATGGCTCTGAAGCCCAATTCCCACCAGGGTGCCTACCTCCTGCCCTCCCTGTCAAACAACTAAAGAAAGAAGTGTAGGCCCCAGGAGGAGTTGCATTAAAGCTGCCCTTAACCTTCACAGGCTGCCAAAACAAGCCTTCTTCCTTCCCATACTAAATCTAAACACTAACTTCCGATCCCAATCTCCGCCATCGGCTCTAGAGCCTTTGAGCCTGGCCGGGACCGGCTTCCCGTAACCTGGGAAGGGTGTGTGACTCAGTCCCTCTTCCTACAGGTTCCGTGGACTCGATTAAGCCATGACAGGCCAACCCATGGAATGGCGCCAGGGCTCCAACCCCATCGGAGATGGAGGCAGCATCTCCTGAGGATCCCGCTTAGCGATCCCAGCAGGAATGCGTCTATGCGCCCAAAGGCCGAATGACCTGGGAGGCGATCAAGGCGACCACCAGCCGAAACCCCTAAGCTGCTGCTGCAGCAAGACCACCCGAGACACCCGAGGCCTCTGTGCAGCTCTCTTTGCGATCATCACCACCAGCTCAGCGACCACCATCCTTTGCCTGCTCTGCCTCTCCTGCCGATGGCGATCGGCCCACCCAGCCGAGCTTTCACCAGACCAACATCTGGGAGCAGTTTGCTGCCGCTGCCAACGTCTCATCTTTCTGCCTGGGCCGGGGCAGGGGTGGGGTGCAACGGGCTCCGCCGCACCATGCCGCACGGCGCGGGTCGGAGCAGGGCGCCGCGGTGCCTCATCCATCAGATACTCTGTAATGGCGCCCGACTGGGGACCCGTCGTTAAACCCTCCGGCTGGCTCTCTCCTTGTCACCAGACTGTAAGCTAACCGCGGAGTCTAACACCTGCGCCATCGCGGCGCCCAGCCGAGCGAGAACCGACCGGGCCGGTAAACCGGCCGTTGGAACTACACACATGGAGGACATTCCCCGTTCGGGCTCCTGCTCCCAGGGGCTTGGTTCTGGACCTGCGGGGAGAGGATTTAACTACATCCGCCCGACTCCTGCGGGAACTCTTTGCTGCCTCAATTAAGCCTCACCATTGTCTACCCAGGCTCACCGGGAGCCGGGCCTTGCCGCCGCTTATCCAGCCCTGCCTTTCGACCCCTCCTGTGGACGGCGGTGAAAGCCCTCTCAGCGGAGTTAGATCTCCCTCGCCCAACTTCCTGAGTGGGAGTCCCGGTTCAAAGCTTTCCTACAATGCCTAAGACTATTGGCGGCTGGCCTGTGCCCTTCTGAAGTCCATCAACTCTACCTCCGCTCTGGATGCCCTGGCCTCGAGCCGGCAGGCTTCGATCCGACCCTGAACCGTCGTGCAGCTATTGATTATTTGTTGTTGTTACATCACCAAGGGTTGTGAGAATATTGCATAATATGTGTTGTTTAATCTTTCTGATAATTCCCAGTTGATCCACATGAAAGTCTCTCGTGAGCTGCAAAGTTGTATCTAATCTGAGAATTATGATGTTTTGCCCATTGGTGGTCAGCCCTCTGGAGCTGGCTGCGGGAGATGGTTGAGTGCTGTTATTTTTAGCTCTGCATTGGTTTAATTACATTATTGCCTTGTTATCCGGATCTTGTTTGAATTTCAATGCGATTGACCGCAATATTGCCTGCTGTAGCGTGTGTAAGGAAGCCCTCGCATTTTCCCTTACCCGCAACCAAGTTCTAATGTTGCACAAGCAGCAGTCAACTTGACCAGCGGCCGGAGGAGACAAGCCTTTAGTACAAAGCCCCTTAAGCGTTTGGCCCCGGCTTTCTAAAAAAAATGTAAAAAAAAGGAGGAGATGTAGTAGTGCACTGCCGGTAGCAGTGCAGTACTGCGTTGGGGCCAGCCAGCGGACCTGCTGACCTTGCCCGGTCGCATCGCCCCCTCCTCATCCCCCCCATGAGTCCGCGAGTCATGAACTGTCACCGGCTCAATCACCGAGGCGCCGGGACAATGGTCTTGCCCCAGGTGAGGATTAGGCTCGAGCGTGCGGCTCCTCTCCGCTGCAGTAGCCAGATGAGATCATGCATCGCATGATGATGCCGATGCCCGCTCTCCCGGAACTCCCCCCAGTCCTCCCTCCTACACGCCCCCAATAGAGTGACAATAAAAGGTGCCAGGAACCGGCAGACGGGAGACTCGCTAGGAACACGGACCTCCGGTCTCCCGCTGCTGGCGATCTCCACCAGATGTTATCTCCGCGTCTCGTCTCGTTCTTACGCTGACCGCGTGGGTCGACTACAGTCACCAATACGCTGACGACACCCAGCTCTTGTTCACAATGGAGGGCAGCCCGACCTCGGCCCCTGATGCTCTCCAGCGTTGTCTTGATGCTGTGGCTGGTTGGTTGAGTGCAAGTCGGCTGAAGTTGAATCCCACTAAGACGGAGGTCCTGTGGCTGGGCCGGGGGGAGTGTCCGGTGGCCTTTGGCCTGCCTACCCTTCTTGGCGAGACGTTAAAATTAACTTCGTCCGCCAAGAGCCTGGGGGTGACTCTGGATCCATCTTTATCATTGGTGGTCCAGGTCACCCAGACAGCCCAGGCAGCTTTTTACCATCTGCGGCAGGCACGGCAACTGGCCCCGTATCTCTCCCGTTCTGATCTGGCCACTGTGATCCATGCCACGGTCACCTCTAGATTAGACTACTGTAACTCGCTCTACGCGGGCTTACCTTTGGCCATGATCCGGAAACTGAAACTCGTACAGAATGCGGCAGCCAGACTCCTTTCTGGAGCAACAGCAAGGGACCGGATTACTCCGGTCCTATACCAACTGCACTGGCTGCCGATCGAGTACCGGGTCATGTTTAAAGTTTTGGTTTTGACCTTTAAAGCCATTCGCGGCCTTGGCCCTGCATATCTAAGGGACCGTCTCTCCCTATATCGCCCTTCTAGGCCCCTCCGTTCATCGGAGGCGGACCTACTGGTGATCCCTGGCCCCAAGGCAATCCGGCTGGCCTCTACAAGGGCCAGGGCTTTTACGGCTCTGGCCCCTACCTGGTGGAACAGGCTTCCAGGTGAGATCAGGGCCCTGCGGGATTTACAAAGTTTCCGCAGGGCCTGTAAAACGGACCTGTTCCGCCAGGCGTTTGGCCAGCCGGGATGATATCAACCGAAATAAAAAGCAAACATCTGGCCTCCCGTGGGTTCATAAAAGGGGGAATAGAATAGCTGAAGCCATCTTTAGTTTAATATTTTATGTATTTTAATTAACTTATATATTTATGATGTTTTAAATTTTTATTTGTTGGAAACTGCCCTGAGCCTTCGGGAAGGGCGGTATATAAATACAATAAATAAATAATAAATAAATAAATATCTAATTTTGTTTAGATATTCAAATATTGATTTTAATTAGTGCCTCCCTCTTAAGGTTTCTATACCTTCTACTATCCCTTAAAATATGTTCTTATTTAGTAAAACACCTGCTGGTTCCAGAGACTAACTGACAAGATTTAAAAATGTGAGAAGCCCCACCCCTTCAGCACTAACTGAAAAGATTTACAAATGTGAGAAGCCCCACCCCTTTAGCAGCCTCCACCAATCAGCAGCCCTAGGACAAGGAGAAAAAAGAGAAACCCCCTGTTTAAAATACACTGTTTAAAAGATGTGGCTTTGAGAAAAGCCCTCTGTAAAGAAAAATCAGAGCTCCTCAGCCCTTTCTGGCACACTTCTCAGCCCTTCCTGGCCCACTGCTGTTCTCCACTGCTCCTCTTCTCTGCTGGTTCCAGAGACTAACTGACAAGATTTAAAAATGTGAGAAGCCCCACCCCTTCAGCCCTAACTTTTCTTAAGGTTCGGAGGAGCAGCAGTGGCGTAGTGGTTAAGAGCAGGTGCATTCTAAACTGGAGGAACCGGGTTTGATTCCCCGCTCTGCCGCCTGAGCTGTGGAGGCTTATCTGGGGAATTCAGATTAGCCTGTGCACTCCCACACATGCCAGCTGGGTGACCTTGGGCTAGTCACAGCTTTTCGGAGCTCTCTCAGCCCCACCTATCTCACAGGGTGTTTGTTGTGAGAGGGGAAGGGCAAGGAGATTGTAAGCCCCTTTGAGTCTCCCACAGGTGTGAAAGGGGGGATATAAATCCAAACTCTTCTTCTCTTCTTCTTCCTTCTCCAGATGAAACATGCCTAGTCCCCTAAGATGCTCTTCCAGACTTTTTTTTGTCATTTTGGGCATCCTCCTATGGACCATTCCAGCTTGTCAATATCTTTCTTGAATTGTGGTGCCCAAGATGTAGAATTTGAACAGGACGAGGCATTTAGAATCAACTCTAAAATTGCTAGGGAAAGAAATTTACCTAGGGACATACTAATAGGTTTTACCAGAAAATCATTTAGAAATGAAATTCTACATAGGCATTATGAAAAAGCTTTAAAGATAGAAGGGAGAGAAATTATTATCATGAAGGAGGTACCAAGTAAAATTTTGATCATGAGGAAGGATTTTGTAGACTTAACTTCAAGCTTAAGAAATAAAAATATATATTACAAGTGGGAGATCCCAATAGGAGTCTCCTTTCAATTTAAAGGTACCAGAAGAACTATTTGGAATAAGACAGAAGCATTAGAATTTTTGAAAAAATTTAGAAAAGAATTGAAATAATCTAAATACTGTTTAGTGAGATGACAACTAGAGGGATTTTTTCTCTCTCTTTCTTTCTTTTAAAACTTGGTTTGGAGATTCAAAATGGAGGTTTGGTATACAGAACAGCAAATTAGTAAAGGTAATTAAGAGATATAAAGACAATTATTTTTCTATCCTTTTCTTTTTTGTTCCTGGCAGTATGGTACCAACTCTGGCTTGTTGAGATGTGAAGTGTAACATCCTTGGTTCTGTGAAACAGTAATCACTGATATAATACTGTGTATCTTATTGTGACTTATTATTACAAACATTAATTATTTTAATTATTAAACAAAATGAACAAGATAAAGTGTATAACGTGGAATGTTAACGGGATGAATAATCCCATTAAAAGGAAGAAAGTGTATAATTTTTTAGAAAGGCAAAAGGCACAAGTGGTATGTGTGCAAGAAACTCATGTAATTGAGAAAGATAGTAACTTGTTGAAGAATAACAGACTAGGCATAAATTTTGTGGCCGCTAGAGAAAAAGGAAAAAATCTGGAATAGTTTTGTATATAGATAGAAATTTGGGACCAAGTTTATGTTACAAAGACACAGAAGAGCGCCTTATTATAATAGAGGTAACTTTAAATGGAAAAAAATTATTTTTAGTTGGGATATATGCACCTAATACTGGGAATCAAGTTTTTTATGACAAAGTATTTAGGAAAATTACAGACTTCACAGACAATCATGAAGACGTAATGATCATGGGAGATCTGAATGGTTTTGTTAATCAGGATTTAGACAAAAAATATGGAGAAAAGAAGATTGATAAGGATAAGGGGAAATTACCGGAAACTTTTTTTGAAGAAGTAAAACACTTTAATTTGGTGGATGTGTGGCGTTTTAAGAACCAGAAAGAAAAGGAGTTTACTTATTATTCCCCAAAATATAAAACCTGGTCGAGAATAGACATGATGTGGTTATCGACTAATGTATTAATGTGGTGTGACAATTCAGAAATCTTAGTTAATACAATAGATCATAATCCAATGATATTAGAATTGGATCAGAGAAATACAATGAAGGAAAGAAACTGGAGATTAGATAATTATTTATTACTAGACGATGATGTAATTCTAGATTGTAGAAAAAATGGAAAGAATTCTTCGAAATTAACACGAAAAACTATGAGAAATGGAACGTGATATGGGATGCTTTTAAAGCTCGCGTGAGGGGTACCTTTATTGAAATAAAAACGAGAAAGAAAAAAAGAAGAAAAATAGATTAGAGGAACTGGAGAAAGTGCTAAATGATAAAGAGAAGGAATTTTTGAAAAACAGCAAAAATAAAAAATTACAAGAAGAAATACACTTTATTAGACATCAATATGAGGTAGCATTATCAGAAGAAATAAATAAAGGTATCTTAAGATCTAAAAGATTCTGGTTTAAACACTCAAACAAACCAAATAAGTGGTTAGCCTGGAAATTAAAACAAAGAAAAGCGGAAAATTTCATCCATGAAATAAAAATTAATGGTCAAAAAACAAAGGATAAAGAAAGGATAAAACAAGAATTTAAACTTTTTTACACAAAGTTATATAAGAAAAAAGAAAGTCTTAGTGAAATTGATATAATAAACAATGTGAAATTAAAAATTATGAATGGGAAAAAATAGATGAAGAGTCAAAAAATTCATTAAATAAAGATATTACTAAAGAAGACATTATGACAGCAATTAAGAAACTAAAATTAAACAAAACACCAGGCCCTGACGGTATTTCGAATTTATTTTATAAAAAATTCATAGATGACATTATAGAAGCATTAGTAATAGTATATAATAATATTATTCATAATGGGGTTCCTGAATCGTGGAGAATGGCGAACATCACATTGATACCAAAGGAAGGAAAAGATAAATCAGAAACAATAAATTACAGGCCAATATCTCTTTTAAATTCTGATTATAAGATTTTCACTTCAATTTTGGCAAATAGACTAAAAGAAGTTCTTTTAAAAATAATCTCCCCGGATCAAACTGGTTTTCTCCCAACAAGACACATGAAAGACAATATTCGAACAGTAGTAAACATCATAGATTTTTATGAAAATCATCCGGATAAACAAATGGCTTTATTTTTTCTGGATATGCATAAAGCTTTTGACAGCCTTAGCTGGAATCTGATAATTGAAGTGTTAGGTAAGAGAAATTTTGGAGACAAATTCAGACAGTGATTTAACAAATATACTCGGTACAACAAGCGAGAATTATAATAAATGGGGAAAAAACAGAAAATTGTGAAATAGAATGTGGAACTCGTCAAGGCTGTCCCTTGTCCCCGTTATTATTTATTTTAGTGTTAGAAATTTTGATAGATAAAATTAAAAAGACCGACAGTATAAAAGGGACAAAAATTAAAGGGGAACAATTCAAGGTCCAAGCATATGCGGACGATTTAGTAATCATTTTGGAAGACCCGCTAGGATCTATTGTAGAATTTAAAAAGATATTGGAAGAATTTGAGACAATATCTGGTTTAAAAGTAAATAGGGATAAGACACAAATTCTGGTTAAAAATATGAGGAACAGTGATAAAATACTTCTAGAAGCTTTATGGGAGGGACAGATTGCGAAGAAAGTGAAGTATTTAGGCATTAATTTAACTGCATCAAATTTAAGATTATTTGAAAATAATTACTTAGTAATGTGGAACAGGATGAAAAAAGATCTCAAAATCTGGGAAAAATTAAATTTATCTATACTAGGTAAAATAGGGGTATTAAAAATGAATATGTTACCGAGAATGCTTTATTTGTTTAATAATTTACCAATATTAAAATCTGAGAAAATTTTCAGTACTTGGCAAACGGATATTTTGAAATTCCTTTGGGGGGAAAAAAACCCCCGGGTCAAATACAAAGTTCTGACAGATAATAAGGAGAGAGGAGGTTTGGCGGCTCCAAATTTTAAATTATATTATGAAGCATGCTGCCTGGTCTGGTTGAAAGACTGGTTTTCAATTAAGAATAAGAGACTATTAGCACTTGAAGGGGCAGATCTGAGATACGGAACACATGCATATTTGTGGTTCCACAAAGAAAAGTTGAATAAACAATTTTTTCAACATCCCGTTAGGTTTGCACTGTATAAAATTTGGGATAAATATAAAAATAGATTGTATAGGAATGTGCCATGGTGGATATCTCCCCATGAAGCTCTTCTGAATAAGAATGTGTTGGAGAAAGGTTGGTTAAAATTGTATGATCTATTAAAATTGGTGGAGACGGAAAAAGGACCACGAGTAGAAATTAGAACGATGGAAGAATTAGAATTGGCTGGTTGGAAAGTGAACTGGTGGCTGTATCAACAACTGTACAGTATTATAAAGAAAGAATCAACTCCACTGTGGATTCAAGGTTTTGAGGACATACTTTATTTAAATCTTTTGAATAAAAATGATCATCTAATTAAACGGATGTATAAGCTATGTTTAGACTTAGAAATGGAAGACGAGGTGGTAAAGGAATATATGATAAATTGGGCCAGAGATATCGGTCACATAATCCCACTGGAGAGATGGGAAAAAGTATGGAATTCAGGACTTAAAAATATTATTAGTAGTGATCTCAAAGAAAATCAGTATAAGATTTGGTATAGGTGGTATATCACGCCAAAACAACTGGCTAAATTTTCTGGTTCGTCCAATAAATGTTGGAAATGTAAGTCGGAAATAGGAAGTTTGTACCATGTGTTATGGGAATGTAAGAAAGTTAAGAAGTTTTGGTGTAGTATACACAAGGAAATTCAAATTTTTTTTAAAGTAAATATGAAATGTACTCCTTAATTATACCTGTTAGGAATGTGTGATAACAGGCAAATAACTGAAAATAGAACATTATTCCAATACTTATCAATGGCGGCTAGGATTATGCTTGCCAAATATTGGCATCAACAGACAATTCCATCGATATCAGAATGGCGACATAAAGTAATGGACCTAGTAAAAACAGCAAGACTAGTAGGATATGAAACGTTGGAGACGAATGGAAAATTTAAGAATTTATGGAAATTGTGGATTAAATATATTGAAGAGAAGTTAAAACAAAAATATGTGATCTTAGATATAGTTTATTAAATATAGTAGGTAATAGAAATAAAAAATGAATACAATTCATAGATCTAAATAGTAAGTATTTTGGTTTAGCTTGGTATGTAATCGCGGAAGCTCAATAATTGCATGTAATGTTGATATGAATAATGCAGTAATTATATAATGTATTTAATAGGTTGTAAATAGTTTATGAGATTATTTTGAATGTATATATGCACACTCATAACGTGTAAATCGTAAACTGTAAAAATTATGCACACTTAGAACTGTAAATTGTAAATATAATAAAGCAATTTTAAAAAAGAAAAGAAAAAAGAACTGGGCACAGTATTCCAAGTGAGGTCTGACCAATGCAGAATAGACTGGTGCTATCACGTACCTCAGTCTAGACACTATACTCCTATTGGTACAGCCCAAAATTGCATTGCCGTTCTTGGTTGCCACATCAGACTGCTGACTCATCATGTTCAGTTTGGGTCTAATAATATCCAGATCCCTTTCACATGTAACGTTGTCAAGCCAGGTGTCCCCCATCCTATATCTGTGCATTTCATTTTTTTTTCTGTCTAAGTATAATATCTAATATTCATTTTGTTAGTTTGGGTCCAGTTCTCTAATCTGTCTTGATCATTCTGAATTTTGACCCTGTCCTCTGGGTTATTAGCTACCCTTCTTCATTTGGTGTCATCTGCAATATTGATTAGCACGCCTGCTATTCCATCATCTAATTAATTGATAAAAACATTGAATAGCACTGGACCCAGGATGAAGATAAGCCCTTTGGCTTCAGTCAGGTAACCAATTACAAATACATCTAACAGTCGCCTTGTCTACCCCACATTTTACTAGGGCACTTGTAAGAATGTCATGGGGGACCTTGTCAAAGGCTTTTTGCTGAAGTTAAGGTGTGCTACATTCACAGAGTTCCCTTCATCTACCAAACTTCATCCACCTTACAGAGATGTTGTCGGAATAAAATGGAGTTCAAGAGAAGAAGAGATGGTTTTTATACCGTGTTTTTTTCTCTATCTTTAAGGAGTCTCAAAGCAGCTTACCATCACCTTCCCTTCCCCTCCCCACAACACACACCTTGTGGGGTGGGGTGGGGGGGCTGAGAGAAATGTGACTGGCCCAAGGTCACCCAGCAGGCTTCATGTGTAGGAATTGAGGAACAAATCCAGTTCAGCGAATTAGAGTCTGCCAGCCAGGTAGAGGTGTTGGGATCAAACCTAGTCCTCCAGATTACGGCTTCTCGCTTCTAACCACTTATCAAACTACCATCAAATATGTAGCGTGAGCAGGGCCAAGACTCCCCACCCCAAAGATCTGCTTCAGAATGAGTCCATTGCAAATAATGTGCAAGTTTAAAGTATGAAAAGCAACCATGGAAGCAAAAGAGAATTTGATTTCAGAACGAGATGTCAAGTTGTCTTAATCAAAGGCTGGTTTTTTAATTTGGTAAAATCAGTAATCAGAATAGAAAGAAATGAAAACATACTGAACATTCTGTGAACTGACAACGGTCTCTTTCTCAGCCCAGGGACTGTGGTGTGTAGACCGCTGCATTTATGATCAACCATGTGTCCCGGAATATTGCTATGCTTGTGGAGAGGAGCAATGTTACCATAAGGCAATAATCAAAGGTAAGACTCAAGAAACATGTTAGCAGAATGCACATTTGAAACTCAGAAATTAGCAGAATGCACATTTGAAACTCAGAAACTCAATGATACGGCTGGCTTCCACCCGAGCCTTTACGGCCCTGGCTCGAGCCTGGTGGAACACTCTCCCACCATCTGTCCGGGCCCTGCGGGATCTTGGAGAGTTCCGCAGGGCCTGTAAGACCGAATTGTTCCACCGGGCCTTTGGGGAGGCCGGCCGTTGATGGTGTGCGCCCTTCCTGTTCCTCCCTTTATCACTCTGGGAGCTTACAACATCTATACCGCCCCCTCTCCGGGAGGGGTCTTTTATTTATTGATAGTTTTAATACTGGACGCCATATGACTTATATGTGTTGGAATATCCACACCTGGTGCGTGTGTATCCCTTGAAAATTAGCAGAGTGGCACAGAGGCTTAACACAGGGAAGCTTACCTGGGTACAAACACGTGGTTGAGCTTGCTGGAGAGAACTTCAGACACAAAAGAAAATCAGAGTCATTTGTTCCCAGTGCCTGTCGTAGCCCCGCCCACTCTGTATGGTGGCCTGGAGTGTCCAGGGGGCGGGGGAGAAGTCCCACTGGGCTCCCAGGAGCAGGACTGGGGAGCTCCGCCTCCCCTCCCTCTAACCCAGCATGCCTTATTCGCCTTAAATTAAGTGTGGCATTACTCAGAAGCCTTCTCCCTGGCAGCCAGGCGCCAGCAGGCACAGGAAAAGGCAAGCTGAGCAGGGAGCCCAGAAGCAGCAGCAGAACTGAAGATGATGCTGATGTTTGCTTGGTAAACCTTCAGATGGGGGGTGACTTGTGAGAGATTTACATGCTTAAAAGTTAATTCCCACTTGCACTGGCTTGGAGCTGTTCCGCAGGCTAGCAGCCTACCTCACAGGGTTGGTGTGAGTACACAATTAGGAAAGTGGTGGGAAGAGAGCCATGCCTGTTTTGCTGGTGGTAGGAGGTGATTTGTGAGAGAGGATGCTGATGTTTGCTTGGTAGACCTTCAGATGCGGGGTGACTTGTGAGAGATTTACATGCTTAAAAGTTAATTCCCACTTGCACTGGCTTGGAGCTGTTCCTCAGGCTAGCAGCCTACCTCACAGGGTTGGTGTGAGGACACAATTAGGAAAGTGGTGGGGAGAGAGCCATGCCTGTTTTGCTGGGGGTAGGAGGTGGTTTGTGAGAGATGATGCTGATGTTTGTTTGGTAAATCTTCAGATGGGGGGTGACTTGTGAGAGATTTACATGCTTAAAAGTTAATTCCCACTTGCACTGGCTTGGAGCTGTTTCTCAGGCTAGCAGCCTACCTCACAGGGTTGGTGTGAGGACACAATTAGGAAAGTGGTGGGAAGAGAGCCATGCGTGTTTTGCTGGGGGTAGGAGGTGATTTGTGAGAGATGATGCTGATGTTTGCTTGGTAAACCTTCAGATGGGGGGTGACTTGTGAGAAATTTACATGCTTAAAAGTTAATTCCCACTTGCACTGGCTTGGAGCTGTTTCTCAGGCTAGCAGCCTACCTCACAGGGTTGGTGTGAAGACACAATTAGGAAAGTGGTGGGGAGAGAGCCATGCCTGTTTTGCTGGTGGTAGGAGGTGATTTGTGAGAGAGGATGCTGATGTTTGCTTGGTAAACTTTCAGATGGGGGGTGACTTGTGAGAGATTTACATGCTTAAAAGTTAATTTCCCTTGCACTGGCTTGGAGCTGTTTCTCAGGCTAGCAGCCTACCTCACAGGGTTGGTGTGAGGACACAATTAGGAAAGTGGTGGGGAGAGAGCCATGCCTGTTTTGCTGGGGGTAGGAGGTGATTTGTGAGAGATGATGCTGATGTTTGCTTGGTAAACCTTCAGATGGGGGGTGACTTGTGAGAGATTTACATGCTTAAAAGTTAATTCCCACTTGCACTGGCTTGGACATCCTCTCCCTAGGCATGGTGAAGGTAAGAGTGATGGAGGGTGTCCGAGAAGAAAGCGGAAGGAAGGGAGGAAGTCCCTAAGAATATCAGTCTACATCAAAGGGATAGACTCAGCATGATAGAGTAAAGGTGACAAATTCCTAAGTCCCTATCTAGCCACTAGCTCGCTAGTAAAAAACCCCTCTGCAGGATGTGGCAGGAAACAGCGTACAGTCCCTTTCTTCCAACAATATGGAACGCTGTAATTTTTATGTAACAATTGCTCTTATTGATTTTAAATATTGATTGTTGTACTTCTGTTATAATGTTTGTTGTCCACCGCCCAGAGCCCTTAGGGGATGGGGCGGTCTACAAATGCAATAATAAATAAAATAAAATAAATAAATAAGAAGGAGCCCCGTAGAACTTGAAAGCTTGCATATTGTTTTGTCTTTTTTACAAGGTCCCAGTAGTATCACCACACTTGTGTATTTTCCTCCTTTTTCCAGCAGCAAATTCAGATACAACATCATCAAAATATATTTTGTCAAAATATCTGGTTCTGTAGAGAGAACAAAGGAGAACTGCACTATTTTTTAATCAACATTGGTCAGGCGACTTTAACCATTTGAAATGGACCCAGGAGTAGTGCAGGACTCTCCCCATAAAGTAATAATATTAAAAGAAAAAGAAAACACACACACACCCCTCTACACACACACATATATACGGTGACTTCCAGCTACCTCCCTATGGATCCAAATGTGAATCAGGTTTATGGTTAATATCTGCATTTTTTTTTCATTTTTAGTGCTTTTTGTGAAATAGTCCCATATGCTGCTTTCATTTAAGTCTCGAATCCTGCTGTTATTTCTCAGTTTGTGTATGTTTTCAGTAAATAGTCTGCAAAGGATTTGAAACCTTTAAGAAAATTGTCCATATTCTTGTCTCCTATAAACGCTGTCAGCCTTGCCACCTCTGCATATTCTGTGACTTTCAGGATCCCGTCTTTTGTTTTGTTGGAATTTTATTGTCCCTCCATTTGTATGCATATAAAATCCTTGCTGCAGTTATTATGTACATAAAAAGTGTTCTGTATTGGAAAGGAATACCTTCCCCCATCAACCCCAACAGAAATCCCCCAGGTTTTTTTAAATTGTTATTTTCATAATCTTTTGCATTTCTTTTAAAATCATATCCCAAAACAATTTTGCTTGCTTACTTGTCCATCACAGATGAAAAAAGAACCACCCAGTTGTTGACATTTCCAGCATTTGTTTGATAAACCCTTATACGCTTTAGACAGTTTTTCCAGTGCCAGATACCATCTATATACATCATCTTATAATAACTTTATTTCAAGTTATAACAAGCTGTAAATTTCAGATCTTTTTTCCATAATCTTTCCCATTGTTCCATTTGTATGTTTCTTCCCCCATTATTAGCCCATTTTACCATCACCAATTTTACCCCCTCTTCCTCAGTATCCCACTTTAATAACATCTTACACATTTTTACTAATCAGTTTATCATCATTTGTACATAAGTTACTTTCAAACTTTGTCATCTGTGTAACAAAAGCTGTACGTTTGTTGTCTGCTGTAAATGTTTCTAGTAGTTAATAGAAATGGAACCAATTTTTAACTATATCTTTTAATTCGTCCTGTGATTTGAGCTCCCAATTTTTATTCTGGAACATCAACACATCTCTGTAGTTAAGCCATTTCTCCTGCACGTTCAGTTCTTTTCCTGAAAACAAGGAGCAGCAGTGGTGTAATGGTTAAGAGCAGGTGCATTCTAATCTGAAGGAACCGGGTTTGATTCCCCACTGTGCCGCCTGAGCTGTGGAGGCTAATCTGGGGAATTCAGATTAGCCTGTGCACTCCCACACATGCCAGCTGGGTGACCTTGGGCTAGTCACAGCTTTTCGGAGTTCTCTCCCACCTCACAAGGTGTTTGCTGTGAGGGGGGAAGGGCAAGGAGATTGAAAACCCCTTTGAGTCTCCTACAGGAGAGAAATTGGGGATATATATCCAAACTCCTCCTCCTCCTCCTCCTCCTGTTCTTCTTCTTCTTTGACTGGGAACAACCATAAGGAAGTTGCAATTAAACTTTTATATCTCAACCATACCTAGAGCAGACTGCTTCTAATGATTTGAAAATTCTTTGTGAATCTTTCCTTTATTGTACCACAAATAACCATGCCACCCAAATCTTCTATCCAGCCCCTCCAAATACAACAGCCTATCATTTTTCAACATCATCCATTCTTTGATCCAGACCAATGCAGCTGCTTCAAAATACATTTTTAGATGTGGCAATGCTAAACCTCCTCTCTCTTTTGCATCTTGCAAATTTTAATTCTTGGTTTCTTGCCTTGCCAAACAAAATAGCTGATATCTCTTTGTCACTGTATAAAGCATGTTGTGGTATTAATTACTGGCAACACCTTGAAGAATAACATTCTTGGAAGCACATTTATTTTTAACACAGATATTCTCCCCAGCAAAGATAACTTCATTCTATTCTATCTCAACAGATCTTTCTTTATTTCATTTCATACTTTTACATACTTATTTCATACTTTTACATACCCTATATCGCCCTTCTAGGCCCCTCCGTTCATCGGAGGCGGACCTACTGGTGATCCCTGGCCCCAAGGCGATCCGGCTGGCCTCTACAAGGGCCAGGGCTTTTACGGCTCTGGCCCCTACCTGGTGGAACAGGCTTCCAGGGGAGATCAGGGCCCTGCGGGATTTACAAAGTTTCCGCAGGGCCTGTAAAAGTGGACTCTGTTCCGCCAGGCTTGTGGCGCACAGCGCCGGGGATGATATCAACCGCGATAAAAAAGCAAAACATCTACAGCACTCCCGTGGGTTCCATGTGAGAATAGAACAGCTCTGAAGCCATCTCTAGTTTAATATTTTATGTATTTTATGTATTTTAATTAACTTATATATATGATGTTTTAAATTTTTATTTTGTTGGAAACAGCCCTGAGCCTTCGGGGAGGGCGGTATACAAATACAATAAATAAATAAATAAATAAACAAACAAACAAACAAACAAACAAACAAACAAACAAACAGTAAACTATTTTTATTAGTCAATTAGTCAATTTTAACCACCGCGAATCCTGAAAGCTGGGATAGTTTTTTTTGTAATTCTTGGGACATATTTAGTGAGTCATCCCGCTTGGGGTATACATTAAGCTGCTAGGAATAGGGCGAGACAGCGGAGGAGGTTCCCTCATCTGGTGGAGAGCGTCCAGCAACAGGAGGCCTTGATTTCGCATTGATCCTGACAACTCTGCCTTCTGTGCTGGTCTCCCTCTTCTTTGGCAAACCTTTTATTAGGGTTTCATTGTGGGCGTGTAAAAGGAGGTGGGTAGGGAGATGAACGGGAGACCGGGGGGGAGACCTGGAGATCATCATGTGATGCATGATCTGCACCACCAGCTTCGTCGCGAGGAAGAGGGCGTAAGCCGTCTTGAGCCTAATCCTCACCTACAGGGGCGCTAAGGCCATTGTCCCTGCGCCCGGTAGTGACTGAGCCAGACACAGTTCATGACCACGTGACTCATAGGGGGGGGGATGAGGAGAGGGGAGTGCGGATGCGATCTTCCAGAAGGCCGTGGAGAAATCCGTTAGGCGTCCCAACGTTTCTACTCACCGTGCTGCTGCTGGGCTTTTCAGCAAAGTGCATTACTATGGATCTCCTCCTTTTTTACATTTTAGAAGGGGGACGAGAAATGCTAAGGGGTGATTTAAAGGGGACGCTTGTCTCCTCCGCCCGTCTGGTCAAAGCTGACCGTGAGAGCTGCTTGTGTAACATTAGAATCCTTGGTTCGCGGGGTAAAGGGGAAATTCGTAGGGAGCTTCTTAGCACTAGGTTACAGGCAATATTAGGAACATACATTGAAGCAGAAACAAAGCATCCGATGTAATCAGAGGCATACAATTAAAACCACAATGCCAGAGGCACTGTACAATAGTTAAACTCAACCGATTCCTCCCGGCAGCCAGCTCAGAGGGCTGACCACCAATGGGGCAAAACATCATACTTCAGATTAGATACAACTTCCAGCAATTCAAGCGCACTTTCATATGGAATCAATTGGGAATTATCAGAGAGATTAAAAGCAACACATATCAAGTTACATTC
Organism: Sphaerodactylus townsendi; assembly: GCF_021028975.2. NCBI lineage: Eukaryota > Metazoa > Chordata > Lepidosauria > Squamata > Sphaerodactylidae > Sphaerodactylus > Sphaerodactylus townsendi. Next base: position 26,449 of record NW_025951067.1, read on the forward strand.
TCACAACCTTCTTGGTGATGCAACAAACAATAAAGTAATCAATAGCGGCCTTGCGCCATTATCTAAGGGTAGCTTGACGAAGTTCCTGCTGCTTTCAGGAGGCCAGGGCATCCAGAGCGGTGGAGGAGGTAGAGTTGATATGAGCTTCGCAAGGGAGCACAGGCCAGAACGGCCCGATAGTCTTGAGTGTTACATGAGGAAAGCAAGTCCGGGGACTCCCACACAGGGGAGTCGCAAGGGGAACCATACTCCGCCTATACCAGCTAGAGCAGCTCTGCGTCGGCTCCGGCAAAGGGGGGTCGAGGGGAGGGGCGGAGGCGTGCACCCGGTGCTTGCAGGCTCCCGAGGTGAAGCCTGATGCAAAACAATGGTGAAGACGGCAGTAGAGAGTCCCGGCAGGCAGATAGGCGGGAATGCAACAACAGCGAATATCACGATAACTTCTACAAAAATTAAGGCATGCAGTAACTTCAAAATAATCAGCAATTCGGGTCATAGTATATGTCAACAAGCCGTTCCCTTGGAAGGTCGGCTCCAATGGGCGAATAAAGGGGAGACGAAGGGCATCAGACGCATTCGTTGGCAACAATATATATACAAAGACATGGCGCATGTGTTTTGTAGATAATGCACATCATATAAATGAAAAAACAATAATCATAGCTAAACAGTACATAGGCTAGATGTAAAGGAAGGAAGGCAACCGTTGGTTTGCATAATTGTCCAATGCATTGGCTCTTGCTGTTTGACTACCAAAGCTACAGAGCCGATGGCGTTAGGAGACCATGGGTTTCTCAAGAGCGTAGGGAGAGGAAATACTGGATAGTCTTTTAGCATTGCAGGTTCACAGTGACTCTCACGAGCAAGGTTGTGAGAGAGAGGCGTGTTCCGACTAATTGATTCAAGCCGCTGAAAACAGCCGGAGAGTTCCAAGGGTTAATCTATCAGGAGAATGTTCCTGGCTGCAATTCCCAAGTTTCAGCCAGGGTGACAGAGTGGGAGAGAGAATGGCGGCTGTAGATGAGTGAGCAGCGAATATCACACAGCGTCAACCTTCGAGCCATAGCTGAAAGCCCAGGCTGCCATTCCCCTGGGGGGGGGGGGCAGCGAGGGTTGGCGATCCTCCCGTGGAAGAATAAATGGTGTACTGTGGTTCCAGAGTAGGTCCCTCCAGCATCTTGGCCCCAGGCTGGGGGGGTGATCGGGCTCTCTCAGCAGGGCGTGGTGGTCGGATCCTCCCAGGGAGTGCCCAGCTCCATCTCCGGGATGGGGCTGGCCTGGCATGGCGAGGCTGGACTCCTGTATAGAAGAGAAAAAAAACAAGCGGCAGCTTTTCCCCTAGGGGTTTTGCGTGCTGGCTGAGTTTAGTTCTTATAGATGATCAATGGAAGAAAGCCCGAGCCCCTGGAGTGGAAGGCTGGGCAATTTTGATAGATGAATAGAGAAGAGTACTTTGGATATGGTCCTGCTGATTTATTGAAGGACCTCTGATTGGGTGTTCCAATGGGGGAACTACTCCCCTTTCTTTCGTTTGTTTTGGCCAAGCTTTCAGATTAGGCGCCAGTTGGCCCATTCCGACAATCCATCACTCTGCAACATTCAAAGGCGTTAAGAGATACAAGGCAGGGAATTGTCCGAAGGCTTAGAAGGAGAAGCGAGAGGTCATATCCAGGTCGGATGTTTGTTTGTAAACAATCCCAATCAAATCGTCTAAGGTGTGGGTTTTTTGCAAAGCAACTTAAAACAATTCACAATTATAGTCATATCGTAATAGCATCTATAGGAAAGATGTAGAGAAGATGCAAAGAAAACAGTTGTGGAGCTTGAGGTTTGGATCACAGGAGCAAATTGAGAGGGGTTTGCAAAAAACCCTTTATCAGATCCCCTAGATTCAGAGGTGGGGTAGCGTCAGCCTACATTAGAAAGAGTGGAGTGGTGTGCAGAGAAAGGAGGGCAGGCAGGGGGAAGCTTAGCTTGGAAGCCAGCTCTACCTTCCCCTCCTGTAAGGGGACTTTGCAATCGCTTTGAGCTCGCCTTTCCCACTACCTTCACAGCTTAGAGGCTGTGTAAGATAGGTGTGGCTGAGAGACCCCTTGGCACCGTGATCCCCAGCCAGGGAGCGCTCAGGCAGAGAATGGGAGCATGAAAATGATTTTGGCTTCATATGCAAACTTGCGCTTCACTCTCCAATGTGGCAGTGTAGGCTCAGATGGATGAAGGAAAAGGTTCTCAGAGAGAAAGGTTTGAAGAAGAGTTTTGAGGGTTTAAACCTTCTAAGATGGAGTATGACCTAGGAAGCAGGTCCCATGTTGACCTCCTAGGGAGCATATTACGCACGCAGAGAAGCTGCGTCCCTGTTTAAAGGTTGATGCTGTAATGGGTGAAGCCTTTCAAGCGGCATTAAGCACACATAGTCAAAAGGAGAGAGACTTTAACACGCACAAGAAAGCATAGCTTAGAAGCATTGGAAAAATCCCTCTTAAGTGAGGGGAAAACTTTAGGGGTCTCTTTGAAAGGCAGCAAGACATTAAGAACATGTACACATAGGCATACAGAGCACATACATAAAGCAACAAGTGAGGGATTGCCAACTCTGATTTGAGATCTTGCTCTCTCTGAGGTACTGACGATTTTGCTGCCACTGGGAGCTTTGAGCTTTTAGGTTTTGCACAGGCGCAGAGGCATTAAGGAGATCTGGTTTGAACCTTACAGCTGGAGAGGGCCAAGGGGGCTTCTTCTTCACGAAGGACTTTTGGCTTAAGGCCATTGTGTGAGCATCTTCCCCTTTCCATGCCTCATTGTCCTGTAGATTGGCTATGGGGCATTCTGAGGAGGGTTCAAAACGGCAGTCCTCTTCCGTCAGCATTTCTTTCTGTTGCAATTCAGTGACTGTGGACTCTGCAGAGATTTTGAAATGCGTGCCATTCTGGGGCACTGGCGGAGGCATGGTGACTTTGGAAGTAGAAGGGGTTAGCAGAGCAGGAAGTATAGACATAGGGGGGGAGCAAGCTGGCAAGACCAGCCCCATGGTCTCCGTGGGGATGGGATCACTATACTGAGCTGGGGCAGCGAAGATCTCATGGGGGAGCTCCGGGGGAAGGGTTTGAGGTGCGGATCTTGGTTCCGGGCTGGGGAGATGCCCGGGCGCGGGCCTCCCCAGCGGGCATTGGGAGCGCCCGGTCTTAGACTTTCCTGGGGGTCTTCGCCCTCTGGGGAGAGACCCTCCTCCGTCAGGGTTGTAGGCCCCCCCGCCGGGCAGCCTACAATTCCTCCGGAAATGTCCTGGCTTGCCGCAATTGAGACACTCGTCTCGGGGCTGTCTCATGGCAGCGGAGAGGGCGGCGGCTAGAAGGCTGGCTTGATGGGCGAAAGACCCGATATCCTGGCAAGCTTTGAGCATGTCGGCCAGCTCGGGGTTCCTTCCTAGGCCTGTGATCGCTTTGCGGCACTCGGCGGAGGCGTTCTCCTTGGCAAGGCGCTTAAGGAGTTCGCCCTGGGCCTCCTCGTTGTCAACCTGCCTCTTGAGGGCCTCCTGGAGCCTGTTCACAAACTCTGCATAGGGCTCTTGAGGCTTCTGCCGGGTGCTAGAAAAACTTTGGGTTGGCTGTCCGGTATTGGGGACTTTCAAAAACGCCTTGTAGGCGCATTCAGAGGCGACCGTAAGGGTGGCCACCGGCAGGGCGACTTGTGCATTGGGGCTAGCGAAAGCTTCGCAGCCATAAAGCTGCGCGGTGGTGTAGGCGCCGCCAGAGGCTGCTCCTCTGCTTATGCACTGCTGGCAGTACTCGCTTTCCCAGATCACATACTGCGCGGGGTTTAAAAGCATGCGAAAGGCGGTTTTCCAGTCCTCCGGAACCATTAGGTGGTTCCTGGCGACTGCTTCCAACATGCCTCTCACATAGGGGCTGGTGATTCCTACGTCCCGCATTGCTTTGCGGAGCTCAGTGAGGATATTATAGCTTAAGGGGCGGTACTCGACAACCCGCCGAACTATGCCATCCTCCCCCTCGGTATCTGTGAAATGGACGGGGCACAATGCGAGAATATCGGCATCGTCTTCCGTCAGGGTTTCTTTCTTTTGCAGATCGTGGCTAATACGCTCTGCGAGAGTTTTGAAACCCGCGCCATTACGTGGCGCTGACGGAGGTGCAGTGGCTTCGGAAAAGGAAGGCGGAGCAAGGGGAGGGGGCGGCTGGGCCGCGGGAGAATTTGAAATGGGCGGAGGAGCAAGGGGGGCAGAAGGAGGACAGGCGTCCAATTTAGTGGATAGAGAAAATTCCGGGGTTGAAATTGAAGGTGAAAGATCGAAAGGAGGGCGGCCTACAGCAAGGGAGCCATAGGTCTGCAGGCTGATGGCGACATAACATTGTCTCCACGTCAGTAGCAGTGACATCGGCGCGCGAGGCTCTGTGCGAAGAGTGTGCCCGATGTTTTCCCAGTCCTTAAGATTCAATGTCCCCCCCTCTGGGTACCATGGACACTGAGCTTCAATCTCCTCAACCAATTTGCGCAGCTCCCTTCTCTTTACGGGGACCCTGCCGCATTTCGCTAACGCTTTCAGTTCGTCAACGTGCTTGTCATAAGCCCTGCTTTTGCAAGCTCCCATACTCACCGGTGTTCCGTCGGACGAGAGAGTGTCCTAGGACGCGTGTCTCTGGATGCGCCGATCCAGAGGACAGGCGATACCGAAACGGTGGTCCCTGGATGCGCCGATCCAGCGGACTTCGGTATCGCGGCCCTTTCCCAGGCGACGGTGAGCAGGGTGGAGGTTTGAGGATTCCCGGGTTTCGGCACCAGCTTGTAGTCATCCCCGCAGGGTCATCGCTAAGGAATAGGCGAGACGCGGAGGAGGTTTCATCTGGTGGAGAGCGTCAGCAACAGGAAGCGCGGGATTTCGTGATCCTGACAACTCTGCCCTGTGCTGGTCTCTGGCACCTTTTATTAGGGTTTCATTGTGGGCGTGTAAAGGAGGTGGGTAGGGAGATGACCGGGAGACCGGGAGACCTGGAGATCATCATGTGATGCATGATCTCACCTGGCTACGTGCGGAGAGGAGCGTAAGCGTCTGAGCCTAATCCTCACCTGGGGGCAAGACCATTGTCCCTGCGCCCGGTGACTGAGCCAGACAGTTCATGACCCGTGACTCATAGGGGGATGAGGAGTGGGGGTGCGGTGCGACCAGAAGGCCGTAGGTCCGTTGGCGTCCCAACGTTCTACCACGGTGCTGCTGGGTCAGCAGTGCATTACTACACATATTTTTTGTTAAGATTTTTGTTCTACTCTTATTTAACTTGAACCCTGCCAATTCACCAAATTTTTGTATTTTTTTAAATAATTCTTCCACATCTAGCACTGGATCTTTTAATATTATTATTAAGTCATATGTAAAGGCTCTCAGTTTGCAGGATTGTTTCCCACATTCAAACCGCTATTTGGCCATCACTTCTAATAATTCTGTTTGGGATTTCTGATGTCAATATAAAAAGCAATGGTGAAAGTGGACATCCTTGTCTTGTTCCTTTAAAAATCTCACATTTCTCAGGCATTTCTCCATTTACAATGATTTGACATTTTGTTTAGTATAAATAGCCTCTGTCCCTTTCACAAAGTTGTTCCCAAAATCCATTTTTAATACTGGGGTGCTGAAGAGGATGCCAGCCACAGATGCAGGCGAAACGTCAGGAGAGAATGCTGCTAGAACACGGCCATGCAGCCCGGAAACCACACAGCACCCCAGTGATTCCGGCCGTGAAAGCCTTCGACAGTACATTTTTAATACCTTTAGCATAAACCTCCAAGAAACATTATCAAGTGGTGTAGTAGTTAAGAGCAGGTGCACTCTAATCAGGAGAACCAGGTTTGATTCCTTGCTCTGCCACTTGTGCTGTGGAGGTTTATCTGGGGAACTAGATTAGCCTGTGCAATCCAACATACACCAGCTGGGTGACCTTGGGTGAGTCACAGCTCTTTGGAGCTCTCTCAGCCTCACAGTGTCTTTGTTGTAGCAGAGGGAAGGGAGGGCGATTGTAAGCTCCTTTGAGTCTCCTTCAGAGGCGTACCTAGGCAAACTGGAGCCCTGTGCAAAACCTGATAACTCCCCCATTGGTGGCCACCCTCCCCCACCGTGACCAAACGATGATTTTTTCCACCAGGTCGTTTCAAAGTTACCATCACATTATAGAACATCCCCCAACTCACAAATCTGAACACAGCAATGGGCCATGCCACACAGCAGAAATAATTTTTTTTGAAATACTTTCAAATTAAGTATTTGAAAGTATTAAGTATTTGACAGGCAGTCAATTAGAGGAGAAGTAGTTGTTTCTGTTGGCAGTAGACGATAGGACTTGCTATAATGAGTTTAAATTGTGGACAGAAAGATACCAGCTGGAAATTAGGAACTTTTTTTACAGTAAGAGTTTTTTACAGTAACAGAGAAATTATTAATGCCCCGGCCCCGGAATGCCCGACCACACCCCCGTCGTGCCCCACCCAGCCCCATTGGCGCTACGCCACTGTTTGAATCCCACCACCATGGGAACCTGTTACTAAAATTTTTGGATCCCACCACTGGTGTAACATAACAGTCTTAAACTTATGGGAGTGTTTTAATTGTGTTTTCCTGCATTGCAGGGTGTTGGACTTGATGGCCCTTGGGGTCTCTTCCAACTGTATGATGCTATAAACCCTCCCTTTTCTCATAGATCACAGCAACAATTCATCCGCTATTTAAATGGGATATAGTTCTGCTGTTCAGTAACCTTGTGGACTCAGGGAGTTAACATCGAAACCATGACTTACTCCCAGACTGTGGTCCTTATCTCAGGCCCCTTCCGCACACGCAAAATAATGCATTTTCAAACCACTTTCACAACTGTTTCCAAGTGGATTTTGCTATTCCGCACAGCTTCAAAGAGCACTGAAAGCAGTTTGGAAGTGCATTATTCTGCATGTGCGGAATGAGCCTAGTTTCAAAAGGTCAGGGTTTTGTTATATTGCAAGAACATCACAGTTCAATTTTATTTGCAGGCCTGAAGCCTGAACCAGAGTTTGAGAGAGCAAAACATGGCATGGAGGGTCTCAGTCTCTTGATACTCTTTCTTCCCAGTCAGAATTGACAAAGTAGGTCCTGGATTTTTTTTTTTTGCTAGGCCCTCCACTCATTCTGATCAGTGTAGAAAACAGAAATGAACATTAAATGCTTCTTGCCCCTTTCCCAAAGCAGGAGACTCCCCGCTCCTCTTGGGTGCTGCTGCTGAAGGGGGAAAGAAGGCTGCTGAGGGAGGACTTTCCTCCCCGCCCCCCAGTCAAGCTCAAGAGAAAACTGACTGCGGGCGATTCCGCACACGAGTAAAATAGGTTCGACCCAGTTCCCTGAGAAGGGTACTAACCTAGGTCGAATCCATTGTTATTCCCCACTGCAACCAGCTTGATCCCAGCTCGGAGGGCGGGATCATCCTGTGCCTCTTCGCCGCTCCGTTCCAATTGGCTACTGTTCTACGGCCATGTTCCATCTATGCCCACACACGTTATAAAAAAAACCTGCCACAGGAATGGAGGGACGAGGGTGGCGTCTTTTTTATTGGCCAGCTGTACGCATGCCCGAAACACTCAGCCGTGATTTGCTGAATGGGGGACTCCTGGCACCAGAGATTCCGCACTTTACTGGAATCAAGCTGAGTTCGAGCATGGTTCCCTGAAAAAGTAGTGGTAGTCAGATATTTGACCGTTACACGGGGCGAAGCTGGTACAAAACCACGTCGATCCCAGTGGTTGTGCGGAGCACTTAGGTCGAACGCAGCTCGAACTTAGCTTTAGCTTTTTTCAACAGAAGAAATTGGCAAAGCCACAAAGAAAGGGAGCCATGAAGACTGATCAAAGAACTTACTTCAGCCAAGTCAGCAGGACAGAGGAAAGCTGTCTTCCATATGCTAAAACAAACACCCAGTCAAAATCCACAGCTAACAAAAACCACAATCAAATCTGCCTCATTCCCAGAAAGTGGCAGGGGGCACAAGAAAAGGTGTCCTTGGGGATCTTGATGTAGTGGTTAGAAGGTTGTACTAGGACTGGGAGGATTAGATTCAAACCCCAACTTTGCCATGGACGTTTGCTGAGGGATCTTGAGCCAGTCCCACACTCTCAGCCTGAACTAGCTGGATGTGAGGGTGATCTGGCTGTAACCTTCCATAGATTTGATCCAGTTTCTCTGGCT
>NW_025951068.1:0-12069 GCF_021028975.2 Sphaerodactylus townsendi
GGTCCCTGGATGCGCCGATCCAGCGGACTTCGGTATCGCGGCCCTTCCCCAGGCGACGGTGAGCAGGGTGGAGGTTCGAGGATTCCCGGGTTTCGGCACCAGCTTGTAGTCGACCCACGCGGTCAGCGTAAGAACGAGACGAGACGCGGAGATAACATCTGGTGGAGATCGCCAGCAGCGGGAGACCGGAGGTCCGTGTTCCTAGCGAATCTCCCGTCTGCCGGTTCCTGGCACCTTTTATTGTTACTCTATCGGGGGCGTGTAGGAGGGAGGACTGGGGGGAGTTCCGGGAGAGCGGGAGGTCGGGAGATCATCAGGTGATGCATGATCTCATCTGGCTACGTGCGGAGAAGAGCGTACGCGTCTGAGCCTAATCCTCACCTGGGGGCAAGATCATTGTCCCTGCGCCCGGTGATTGAGCCAGACAGTTCACGACCCGTGACTCATGGGGGGATGAGGAGTGGGGGGGCGATGCGACCGGCAAGGCCGCAGGTCCGTTGGCGTCCCAACGTTCTACTACGGCACTGCTGGGTCGGCAGTGCACTACTACATCTCCTCCTTTTTTACATTTTAGAAAGCGGGGGGCCGAAACGCTAAGGGGCGATTTAAAGGGACGCTTGTCTCCTCCGCCATTTGGTCAGGCTGACCAAGCCGCTTGTGCGACATTAGAGTTTGGTTGCGGGGTAAGGGAAATGCGAGGGGCTTACACACGTTTACAGGCAATATTAGACACGCATTTGAACGAAACAAGATCTGATAACAAGGCACACAATCAAGACAACGCAGAGCTGTACAATAGCACTCAACCATTCCCCTGGCAGCCAGCCCCAGAGGGCTGACCACCAACGGGGCAAAACATCACACTTCAGATTAGATACAATTTCTTGCAACTCACGTAAACAATCGGGAGTCATCAGGAAGATCAAAACGATACATATTATGTACACTCTCACCGCTTTGGTGATTCAGTCAATGGCGGCATGATTATCTAGAGCCGCTTAATGAAGTTCTTGTTGCTCGGAGGCCAGGGCATCCAGGGCAGTGAAAGCGGAGTTGGTGGACTTCGCGAGGTCACAGTCCAGCTGGCCAATAGTACGGGAAATAAGTCCGGGGGCTCCCACAAGGGAAGTCGCGAGGGAGGCAGACTCCGCTTCGGAGAGGACGATCGCATCGAGCCGGCAGGAGGGATTGAGAAGCGGAGTGGAGCGATGGCGGCGGTGTCCGGGCTCCTGGGGTGGAGCCTGGGGTAGGGTGACGGCGAGGCGGTGGCAGAGAGTCCCGGCAGATAGGCAGGCGGAGATGCAGTACTAACTTCGAAAACTGGAGCATGCGATAAAATTAAACAGTAAGACATGGTTACCAAAGCTATAAGTTCGGTGACTCTCTGCGAGCAAGGTCCTGGAAGAAGGCGTGTTCCGATAACATGCAAGTGGCTGAGGGCAGCGGAGAGTTCCAAGAGTTAATCTATCGGGGATGTTCCCGGCTGTAAGTTCAAATTCCGGCCGGGGGGCGTTGGGGAGGGAAGGAGGATGGCGGTCGTAGATGGGGATCCTGCAGGGGGTGACCGACTGTCACCGGTGGGGGTTAGCTGTATTAGTAGCTGCTGATGGCTGTAAAATCCACAGTGATAGCCACAAAGGCTGCAGCTTTGGGATTCTTGGGCGTCTAGAGGCGGGTCGGCTGTTGCGGGAGCCTTCGGGTTGGGCGGATCTTCGGGTCGTTCCGATGCTGATTGCGAGCCTGCTGAGGCTGTGGGATGGGGTGCTCCGGGGAGGCCTGTTCCGTCCTCGTGGTGTGGCCTGGCTTCGTTTGGCATCGTTCCTCGGGCCGGTCGGACATGTCGGGCTGGAATCCATAGAGGACCTGTAGGGAGAAGGACTGAAGCATACCCCCTTCCCCAGGTTATGAGGGGGGCCGGTCCCCGCCAGGTTCGGTCTGGGAGTTGGCGGTAGTAGACCTTGGCGTGGGGGAGGGGGTCTGACTGCCTGAAGTGTCTTTCTATGGGGGTGACCTGTTGTCCTGATGGTAGGGCGAGCAAATTTAGATGATTAATGGTGAAAAGTACCTTTGAGACTGTTTGTTGTATGTGGCCTAAATGGGGGGGGCTAACTCCCCTCTCTTTAGTTTGTCTGGCTAAAATCTCTTTGAAGTTGCGATTTGCCCTTTCAACGATTGCTTGCCCGGTGCTGTTGTAGGGAATCCCGTGTGTTAACACGATTCCCCAGTTGTTGCAGAACTGGAGCATGGCTGCGGAAGAATATGCGGGCGCGTTGTCCGTTTTTAAACGGAGGGGGCGGCCCATGACGGTTATGCACGCAAAGAGGTGCTGGATGACGTGATTGGTGGTCTCACCTCGGAGTGGTGTAGCCCAGACGTACCCCGAGTGGGTATCTATGGTTACATGTAGGTGCTTCCAGGGGGCTAGGGCAGGGACCAGGGTTACGTCCATTTGCCACAAGTCATTTGCCAGGGCCCCTCTCGGGTTTACTCCGGGGTCTGACGAGGGGCCGAGGCGTGAGCATTGAGCGCAGGATTTAACGATAGACTGCGCCTGGTTGAGGGGGATGTTGCAGGATCGGGCGAGTGCTTTTGCCCCCTGGTGGAAAAAATCGTGTGACTGGAAGGGGTCGGAAAAGAGGGTGGAGATGTGGGTAGCGTTGTCTGCGTGCTGGTTTCCCTCGCTGAGGGGGCCTGGGAGCGGCGTGTGGCTGCGCATATGGCCTACAAAGTACTGGGAGGTTCTGGATGCTAGAAGGTTCCGTAGCGTCAGGAAAAGACTCATGAGGTTTGGGTCGATTCGGGGGGCCACGTAGGCTCCGGGTAGGTGGGCAATTACGTGCGCCACGTACTGGGAATCGACCAGAAGGTTGAAGGGTTGGGGGAAAGTTTGAAAGGCCAGGATGGCCGCGGCGAGTTCGCTCCGTTGAGCGGAGGCTTGGGGCGGCGTGTAAGCGGTCTGCCATTGACCATTTCGTTGAAATGCAATGGCGCCGACGCGCTTGCCCCCGTCGGCGAAGATGGTGGGGGCGCCTTGGAGTGGGGCAGGGGCCGCTAAAGGCCGAATAGGACAGGGGGTGGAGTGGAGGAGAGTGAGGCGAGGGTCTGGGGGGAGATGGAAGAGGATCTCCCCCACGAAATTTTCTAGGGCCAGCTGGAGGGGTGAGGAGGCATTCAAGAGGTGTTGGAACTCTGTCCTGTTTAGAGGCATGACGATCTTTTCGGGGTCCCATCCCACCATTACCAGAGTGCGTTGACGCCCTTGGTTGATGAGATCTGCGTAAAGCTGGCCCGGGGTGGAGAGATTTTTCGCGGGCACATGAGGCAGGTAAAGCCATTCGACAAGGAAGGTTTGTGGCGGCCGTGTGTACCCTAGGACTCCGGTAGGGAGAGGTGGGGTGTTCAAGAGGAAGAGCGAGAGAGGTTGATCTTTGAGGGGGACTCGATCCACCCATCGGCGGGCTAGGACCTCCTTTACTGCTCGAAAGGTGTCCTTGTGCTTCTGGGTGAGTTGGATCCTGTCCCCTGGATTTTTTGCGAGCGGGAGTAGCGAAAACAGGGGGCTGAGCAAGGGGGTGGTGAGAGCGAAGAAGGGACGGACCCAGTTGAGGGTTCCGAGCAGCTGCTGCAGCTGGAGGAGCGTGAGCGTGTCTGGGATTTGGATCTCCGGTATGACAGGGGCGGAGTAGGAGTGGAGGAGCTTATGCCCCAGATACAAAAATGGCTCGTTCCTCTGCACCTTTTCGGGAGCGATGTGCAGGCCTGACTGTTTTAGCGTGTCGGCTAGCAGCGTCACCCACTGCGGGGGGATGGTCGGCGCGGCTACTAGGATATCATCCATGTAGTGGATGATCATAGCTCCGGGCGCTTTGGCGCGAAATGGGGCTAAGGCGTGATGGACGAAGAATTGACACAAGGTGGGGCTGTTGAGCATCCCCTGGGGCAAGACCTTCCATTGGTATCTGGCCGTGGGCTGCTGATGATTAAGCACCGGCACCGTGAAAGCGAAATGTACTCGGTCTTCAGGGGAGAGGGGGATACAAAAGAAACAATCCTTCAGGTCAACAACCAGGACCTGGTAGTCTGAGGGGATAAGGTTGGGGTTGGGTAAACCGCATTGAAGAGGGCCCATGGGCTGGATACAGGCATTTACTGCTCTGAGATCCTGTAGTAATCGCCACCGGCCACTCTTCTTTTTTATTACAAAGACAGGTGTGTTCCAGGGCGACGTTGAAATCTCAATGTGGCCTGCGGTCAGCTGCTCCTCTACGAGTTGGTGCATGGCAATCAGTTTCTCTCTGGGCAGCGGCCACTGTTCTACCCATACTGGGGTCTTCGTGGTCCACGTGAGGGGGAGGGCAGTGGGCGCGGGCTTACTCGTTTCGAGCTCTCCCATGACCATGGGGAGGGCGATGAGCTGCCGCCCGATTTCTAGGGGGGTTTCCGGTGCGGCCTGCTCCCTTTCCTCCCCCCGGGCGCCCAAATGTGTCCCGGCCGGCCACTGATCAGGCCGCTCGGACACTTCGTCGATGGCCGTGCTGGGGCTCCCCGCACCCTGGGGTTCACCTGGGCCTCCGAGCTGTGTGGAGTGGGTGGCGGGATGCTCTTGGGGCGTAGGAGCCCGTAGCGTGCGGCTGCCCTCGTGAGGCCGTTCCTGCAGGATGCCCGCCCACATTGGGGTGTGCGCGGGCTCCGAGCGAGCGAGGTCCGTGCCCCCTGTAACAAGGGATAGTTTTTGCTTAAGGGTGGAGAAGGCTTGGGGGGCGGGCCTCCCTGAGGGTCTTCTCCCTTTGGGGGGAGACCCCTTTCGGTGCGGGTCGTAGGCCCCCCTACTGGGCAGCCTGCAATCCCTACGGAAGTGTCCGGACTGGTGGCAATTGAAACACTTGCCTCGGGGCTGTTTCCTGGCGGTGGAAAGGGCTGCGGTTAGGAGGTCCGCGTGGTGGGCGAAGGACCCGATATCCTGGCAAGCCTTAAGCATGTCGGCCAGTTCAGGGTCCTTACCTAAGCCGGTGATAGCCTTGCGGCATTCAGCGGAGGCGCTCTCTTTGGCGAGACGCTTAAGGAGTTCGCCCTGGGCCTCCTCGTTGTCAACCTGCCTCTTGAGAGCCTCCTGGAGTCTGCTCACGAACTCGGCGTAGGGTTCTTGGGGTTTTTGCCGGATGGCAGAGAAGCTCTGTGTGGGCTGGCCAGAACTGGGGACCCTGACAAACGCCTTGTAAGCGCACTCAGAGGCGACCGCAAGGGTGGCTTCAGGTAGGACAATCTGACTATTGGGGTTACTGAAGGCATCGAAGCCGTAAAGTTGCGCGGCGGTGTAGGCGCCGCCGGAGGCGGCCGCCCTGCTAAGGCATTGCTGGCGGAACTCGCTCTCCCAGATCGCAAACTGCGCGGGGCTCAGGAGCATGCGGAAGGCGGCCTTCCAGTCGTCCGGGACCATTAGGTAGCTCCTCGCGACCGCCTCGAGCATGCTCCTCACGTAGGGGGTGGTAACTCCCACGTCCCGCACCGCTTTGCGGAGCTCGGTGAGGATTTTATAGCTCAGGGGGCGGTACTCGACAACCCGCCGAACTATGCCATCCTCCCCCACGGTATCTGTGGAGTGGACGGGGCACAATGCAAGAATCTCAGCATCGTCTTCCGTCAGGGTTTCTTTCTTCTGCAGATCGTGGCTAATACGTTCTGCAAGAGTTTTGAAACCCGCGCCATTACGTGGCGCTGACGGAGGTGCAGTGACTTCGGAAAATGAAGGCAGAGTAGGGGGAGGGGGCGGCCGAGCCGCGGGAGAGTTTGAAATGGGTGAAGGAGGACAGGCGTCCAATTTAGTGGATAGAGAAAATTCCGGGGTCAAAATTGAAGGTGAAGATCGACCTACAGCAAGGGAGCGTAGGTCTGCAGGCTGATGGCGACAAAACATTGTCTCCACGTCAGTAGCGACATCGTAGCGGGCTCTGTGTGAAGAGTGTGATGTTTTCCCAGTCCTTAAGATTCAATGTCCCCCCTCTGGGTACCGGACACTGAGCTTCAATCTCCTCCAACCAATTTAGCAGCTCCCTTCTCCCTTATGGGGACCCTGCCGCATTTAAGCTAGCGCTTTCAGTTAGTCAACGTCACTTGTCATAAGCCCTGGCACGCAGCTCCCATACTCACCGGTGTTCCGTCGGACGAGAGAGTGTCTAGGGCAGCGTGTCTCTGAATCGCCCGATCAGGACAGCGATGCAGGTCCCTGGATGCGCCGATCCAGCGGACTTCGGTATCGCGGCCCTTCCCCAGGCGACGGTGAGCAGGGTGGAGGTTCGAGGATTCCCGGGTTTCGGCACCAGCTTGTAGTCGACCCACGCGGTCAGCGTAAGAACGAGACGAGACGCGGAGATAACATCTGGTGGAGATCGCCAGCAGCGGGAGACCGGAGGTCCGTGTTCCTAGCGAATCTCCCGTCTGCCGGTTCCTGGCACCTTTTATTGTTACTCTATCGGGGGCGTGTAGGAGGGAGGACTGGGGGGAGTTCCGGGAGAGCGGGAGGTCGGGAGATCATCAGGTGATGCATGATCTCATCTGGCTACGTGCGGAGAAGAGCGTACGCGTCTGAGCCTAATCCTCACCTGGGGGCAAGATCATTGTCCCTGCGCCCGGTGATTGAGCCAGACAGTTCACGACCCGTGACTCATGGGGGGATGAGGAGTGGGGGGGCGATGCGACCGGCAAGGCCGCAGGTCCGTTGGCGTCCCAACGTTCTACTACGGCACTGCTGGGTCGGCAGTGCACTACTACATCTCCTCCTTTTTTACATTTTAGAAAGCGGGGGGCCGAAACGCTAAGGGGCGATTTAAAGGGACGCTTGTCTCCTCCGCCATTTGGTCAGGCTGACCAAGCCGCTTGTGCGACATTAGAGTTTGGCTGCGGGGTAAGGGAAATGCGAGGGGCTTACACACGTTTACAGGCAATATTAGACACGCATTTGAACGAAACAAGATCTGATAACAAGGCACACAATCAAGACAACGCAGAGCTGTACAATAGCACTCAACCATTCCCCTGGCAGCCAGCCCCAGAGGGCTGACCACCAACGGGGCAAAACATCACACTCCAGATTAGGTACAATTTCTTGCAACTCACGTAAACAATCGGGAGTCATCAGGAAGATCAAAACGATACATATTATGTACACTCTCACCGCTTTGGTGATTCAGTCAATGGCGGCATGATTATCTAGAGCCGCTTAATGAAGTTCTTGTTGCTCGGAGGCCAGGGCATCCAGGGCAGTGAAAGCGGAGTTGGTGGACTTCGCGAGGTCACAGTCCAGCTGGCCAATAGTACGGGAAATAAGTCCGGGGGCTCCCACAAGGGAAGTCGCGAGGGAGGCAGACTCCGCTTCGGAGAGGACGATCGCATCGAGCCGGCAGGAGGGATTGAGAAGCGGAGTGGAGCGATGGCGGCGGTGTCCGGGCTCCTGGGGTGGAGCCTGGGGTAGGGTGACGGCGAGGCGGTGGCAGAGAGTCCCGGCAGATAGGCAGGCGGAGATGCAGTACTAACTTCGAAAACTGGAGCATGCGATAAAATTAAACAGTAAGACATGGTTACCAAAGCTATAAGTTCGGTGACTCTCTGCGAGCAAGGTCCTGGAAGAAGGCGTGTTCCGATAACATGCAAGTGGCTGAGGGCAGCGGAGAGTTCCAAGAGTTAATCTATCGGGGATGTTCCCGGCTGTAAGTTCAAATTCCGGCCGGGGGGCGTTGGGGAGGGAAGGAGGATGGCGGTCGTAGATGGGGATCCTGCAGGGGGTGACCGACTGTCACCGGTGGGGGTTAGCTGTATTAGTAGCTGCTGATGGCTGTAAAATCCACAGTGATAGCCACAAAGGCTGCAGCTTTGGGATTCTTGGGCGTCTAGAGGCGGGTCGGCTGTTGCGGGAGCCTTCGGGTTGGGCGGATCTTCGGGTCGTTCCGATGCTGATTGCGAGCCTGCTGAGGCTGTGGGATGGGGTGCTCCGGGGAGGCCTGTTCCGTCCTCGTGGTGTGGCCTGGCTTCGTTTGGCATCGTTCCTCGGGCCGGTCGGACATGTCGGGCTGGAATCCATAGAGGACCTGTAGGGAGAAGGACTGAAGCATACCCCCTTCCCCAGGTTATGAGGGGGGCCGGTCCCCGCCAGGTTCGGTCTGGGAGTTGGCGGTAGTAGACCTTGGCGTGGGGGAGGGGGTCTGACTGCCTGAAGTGTCTTTCTATGGGGGTGACCTGTTGTCCTGATGGTAGGGCGAGCAAATTTAGATGATTAATGGTGAAAAGTACCTTTGAGACTGTTTGTTGTATGTGGCCTAAATGGGGGGGGCTAACTCCCCTCTCTTTAGTTTGTCTGGCTAAAATCTCTTTGAAGTTGCGATTTGCCCTTTCAACGATTGCTTGCCCGGTGCTGTTGTAGGGAATCCCGTGTGTTAACACGATTCCCCAGTTGTTGCAGAACTGGAGCATGGCTGCGGAAGAATATGCGGGCGCGTTGTCCGTTTTTAAACGGAGGGGGCGGCCCATGACGGTTATGCACGCAAAGAGGTGCTGGATGACGTGATTGGTGGTCTCACCTCGGAGTGGTGTAGCCCAGACGTACCCCGAGTGGGTATCTATGGTTACATGTAGGTGCTTCCAGGGGGCTAGGGCAGGGACCAGGGTTACGTCCATTTGCCACAAGTCATTTGCCAGGGCCCCTCTCGGGTTTACTCCGGGGTCTGACGAGGGGCCGAGGCGTGAGCATTGAGCGCAGGATTTAACGATAGACTGCGCCTGGTTGAGGGGGATGTTGCAGGATCGGGCGAGTGCTTTTGCCCCCTGGTGGAAAAAATCGTGTGACTGGAAGGGGTCGGAAAAGAGGGTGGAGATGTGGGTAGCGTTGTCTGCGTGCTGGTTTCCCTCGCTGAGGGGGCCTGGGAGCGGCGTGTGGCTGCGCATATGGCCTACAAAGTACTGGGAGGTTCTGGATGCTAGAAGGTTCCGTAGCGTCAGGAAAAGACTCATGAGGTTTGGGTCGATTCGGGGGGCCACGTAGGCTCCGGGTAGGTGGGCAATTACGTGCGCCACGTACTGGGAATCGACCAGAAGGTTGAAGGGTTGGGGGAAAGTTTGAAAGGCCAGAATGGCCGCGGCGAGTTCGCTCCGTTGAGCGGAGGCTTGGGGCGGCGTGTAAGCGGTCTGCCATTGACCATTTCGTTGAAATGCAATGGCGCCGACGCGCTTGCCCCCGTCGGCGAAGATGGTGGGGGCGCCTTGGAGTGGGGCAGGGGCCGCTAAAGGCCGAATAGGACAGGGGGTGGAGTGGAGGAGAGTGAGGCGAGGGTCTGGGGGGAGATGGAAGAGGATCTCCCCCACGAAATTTTCTAGGGCCAGCTGGAGGGGTGAGGAGGCATTCAAGAGGTGTTGGAACTCTGTCCTGTTTAGAGGCATGACGATCTTTTCGGGGTCCCATCCCACCATTACCAGAGTGCGTTGACGCCCTTGGTTGATGAGATCTGCGTAAAGCTGGCCCGGGGTGGAGAGATTTTTCGCGGGCACATGAGGCAGGTAAAGCCATTCGACAAGGAAGGTTTGTGGCGGCCGTGTGTACCCTAGGACTCCGGTAGGGAGAGGTGGGGTGTTCAAGAGGAAGAGCGAGAGAGGTTGATCTTTGAGGGGGACTCGATCCACCCATCGGCGGGCTAGGACCTCCTTTACTGCTCGAAAGGTGTCCTTGTGCTTCTGGGTGAGTTGGATCTTGTCCCCTGGATTTTTTGCGAGCGGGAGTAGCGAAAACAGGGGGCTGAGCAAGGGGGTGGTGAGAGCGAAGAAGGGACGGACCCAGTTGAGGGTTCCGAGCAGCTGCTGCAGCTGGAGGAGCGTGAGCGTGTCTGGGATTTGGATCTCCGGTATGACAGGGGCGGAGTAGGAGTGGAGGAGCTTATGCCCCAGATACAAAAATGGCTCGTTCCTCTGCACCTTTTCGGGAGCGATGTGCAGGCCTGACTGTTTTAGCGTGTCGGCTAGCAGCGTCACCCACTGCGGGGGGATGGTCGGCGCGGCTACTAGGATATCATCCATGTAGTGGATGATCATAGCTCCGGGCGCTTTGGCGCGAAATGGGGCTAAGGCGTGATGGACGAAGAATTGACACAAGGTGGGGCTGTTGAGCATCCCCTGGGGCAAGACCTTCCATTGGTATCTGGCCGTGGGCTGCTGATGATTAAGCACCGGCACCGTGAAAGCGAAATGTACTCGGTCTTCAGGGGAGAGGGGGATACAAAAGAAACAATCCTTCAGGTCAACAACCAGGACCTGGTAGTCTGAGGGGATAAGGTTGGGGTTGGGTAAACCGCATTGAAGAGGGCCCATGGGCTGGATACAGGCATTTACTGCTCTGAGATCCTGTAGTAATCGCCACCGGCCACTCTTCTTTTTTATTACAAAGACAGGTGTGTTCCAGGGCGACGTTGAAATCTCAATGTGGCCTGCGGTCAGCTGCTCCTCTACGAGTTGGTGCATGGCAATCAGTTTCTCTCTGGGCAGCGGCCACTGTTCTACCCATACTGGGGTCTTCGTGGTCCACGTGAGGGGGAGGGCAGTGGGCGCGGGCTTACTCGTTTCGAGCTCTCCCATGACCATGGGGAGGGCGATGAGCTGCCGCCCGATTTCTAGGGGGGTTTCCGGTGCGGCCTGCTCCCTTTCCTCCCCCCGGGCGCCCAAATGTGTCCCGGCCGGCCACTGATCAGGCCGCTCGGACACTTCGTCGATGGCCGTGCTGGGGCTCCCCGCACCCTGGGGTTCACCTGGGCCTCCGAGCTGTGTGGAGTGGGCGGCGGGATGCTCTTGGGGCGTAGGAGCCCGTAGCGTGCGGCTGCCCTCGTGAGGCCGTTCCTGCAGGATGCCCGCCCACATTGGGGTGTGCGCGGGCTCCGAGCGAGCGAGGTCCGTGCCCCCTGTAACAAGGGATAGTTTTTGCTTAAGGGTGGAGAAGGCTTGGGGGGCGGGCCTCCCTGAGGGTCTTCTCCCTTTGGGGGGAGACCCCTTTCGGTGCGGGTCGTAGGCCCCCCTACTGGGCAGCCTGCAATCCCTACGGAAGTGTCCGGACTGGTGGCAATTGAAACACTTGCCTCGGGGCTGTTTCCTGGCGGTGGAAAGGGCTGCGGTTAGGAGGTCCGCGTGGTGGGCGAAGGACCCGATATCCTGGCAAGCCTTAAGCATGTCGGCCAGTTCAGGGTCCTTACCTAAGCCGGTGATAGCCTTGCGGCATTCAGCGGAGGCGCTCTCTTTGGCGAGACGCTTAAGGAGTTCGCCCTGGGCCTCCTCGTTGTCAACCTGCCTCTTGAGAGCCTCCTGGAGTCTGCTCACAAACTCGGCGTAGGGTTCTTGGGGTTTTTGCCGGATGGCAGAGAAGCTCTGTGTGGGCTGGCCAGAACTGGGGACCCTGACAAACGCCTTGTAAGCGCACTCAGAGGCGACCGCAAGGGTGGCTTCAGGTAGGACAATCTGACTATTGGGGTTACTGAAGGCATCGAAGCCGTAAAGTTGCGCGGCGGTGTAGGCGCCGCCGGAGGCGGCCGCCCTGCTAAGGCATTGCTGGCGGAACTCGCTCTCCCAGATCGCAAACTGCGCGGGGCTCAGGAGCATGCGGAAGGCGGCCTTCCAGTCGTCCGGGACCATTAGGTAGCTCCTCGCGACCGCCTCGAGCATGCTCCTCACGTAGGGGGTGGTAACTCCCACGTCCCGCACCGCTTTGCGGAGCTCGGTGAGGATTTTATAGCTCAGGGGGCGGTACTCGACAACCCGCCGAACTATGCCATCCTCCCCCACGGTATCTGTGGAGTGGACGGGGCACAATGCAAGAATCTCAGCATCGTCTTCCGTCAGGGTTTCTTTCTTCTGCAGATCGTGGCTAATACGTTCTGCAAGAGTTTTGAAACCCGCGCCATTACGTGGCGCTGACGGAGGTGCAGTGACTTCGGAAAATGAAGGCAGAGTAGGGGGAGGGGGCGGCCGAGCCGCGGGAGAGTTTGAAATGGGTGAAGGAGGACAGGCGTCCAATTTAGTGGATAGAGAAAATTCCGGGGTCAAAAT
>NW_025951069.1:0-12067 GCF_021028975.2 Sphaerodactylus townsendi
AGGGTTTCTTTTGTGGTTGTAATGGGTGAGAGTTCTCCTGGAGACCTTCATCATGTTGCAACCTGTTCATCAAGCCCTTGGAGTCTTCAGGAGCCAGCCAACTTGCAAAGAAGATTTGGACTTGGCAATATCAGTAGACTGTAAATAGAAGGTCTTGAAATGCAACCTGAACAGGACCTTGAATTGTAACGTTAAATGCTGATTTTTAAAAGTGTTAATTGTAAAGAAAAAGTAAACCATTTTGTTGTTTAAAAATTGTTGTTGCAACTCATTCCAAGTACTGCCCCACAGAACCCACAAGCTGAGGTTACAGACTCACAAGCTTACAAGCTCCTTTCTCCTGGAGGCAACCTCGGGCATCCTGATTGGGTAATTCCTAACTCATTCTCAGGGAGGCAGGACTAATTTTGATGTCACTTCCTGAAGAAGGCTTGGTCACCCATCTTGGGCCCAGTATTGTTCCTGCCTCAATAGGGGAAGCAGGTCTTGGAGCTAGCTCCAATTACTTTAGGCAGAATCCTTTCTCTTGTCGTCGTTTTGTGTTCATTGTTCGTCTAAGTGTGAAGGTTTCGTCTCCGTGTTTCTTCGTCTCCCCCCCCCCTTGCCGTTTGGATTTTTTCCCGCCAAAAAGGGAACCCAGATCGCACAGGCCCCTTTTCAACATGGCTTCCCTGCGATCCTTTTCCCCACCGCCTGAATCCTTTGGCAAGTTGGCAGCAGAGGGAACTAGGGCGGCCACCCACGCAGGGCTGCACCGCCTTGGCCAGCCAGGCGCCTTTTCGGAGATGGCCACCGCCACAACGTCGACAAAAACCGCAGCCACGGCAGGCGCCAAACGGACGGGGACGGTCGCGGCAAAGAAGAAAGGCGCAGGCGCTGTCCCGACTAAGCGCCCAAAGCGCCTGGAGAGCAACGCCGACGCGACCTCCCCTCGGAGCACCAGCATCCCTGACCGGGACGTGGTTGGTGGAGCTCCGCATCAGCCTCCGCACCCCGCGCGGCCAGAAGATCGCCGTAGCAAACGCCCAGAGCCACAATCAGACAAAGGGGGCGGAGAGATTTCCGGCAGCAAGGAGGACTCCCACAGCCAGTCCACAGTGGCCAGCCGGCCTAGGGACGAATCGGATGCCAGGCAAGATCGGGGAGAGGGGGGAACGGGGCAATCCCTTCTGGATATGAGCTCTTGGGCCAATTGCTCTCCAGCAGAACTCATGAAAATGTTTAGAAAAACCATCAGAGAGAAAATTTCCCTCCGTGAAAAAGAAAAACACAAGGCAAAGAGGGGATGCCAAAAATCCCATCACCCAGAGATAGGGTTAGGAGAAAGCATAGATCCAGCTCCTCCTCCAGGTCCCAGAGCCCCCTCCCTCTTCCTTCCACTTGCAGGGACCCATTAGACATCCAGGATGAGGAGAGTAGTAGTGAGGGAGAGATAGAAAGGTCCTCGGACCATTTTTCAGAAGGTGAAGATAACCCTATAGAGCTAAAAGAACAATGCCAAAGGTTCTTTAAACCAGAGGATTTGGCTACACTGATGGCTAAAGCCATATCAGCCTTGGAACTCCATGATTCTGCTGACATAGAGGAACCAGCCACTAGCTCTGGG
Organism: Sphaerodactylus townsendi; assembly: GCF_021028975.2. Lineage (NCBI taxonomy): Eukaryota > Metazoa > Chordata > Lepidosauria > Squamata > Sphaerodactylidae > Sphaerodactylus > Sphaerodactylus townsendi. The sequence goes on from NW_025951069.1 coordinate 1,607, forward strand.
TCCCACAAGACAGTTAAGGGATGCCCCAAAGGCAATAAAGAGATATTTCCCCAAACAGAAGAGTCCCCCAGGGCTCTTCCCTTACCAGAATATTTTGAAAGAAGGATCAAGAGAGAATGGCTTAACCTTGACTCCAGCAAAAGCTGTCCATCCCTTCTCAAAAACTTATACATGTTGCCTGATCACATCCACTCCTTCATCCAGACCCCATTGGTTGACGCCCCCATAGTAGCCATCCAACCTGGTAGACTAGTCACTAAGGATGGTGAGGGCACCCTTAAGGACCCCTCAGACAGAAAGGGGGAGGTCCTCCTCAAAAGGATGCATGATCGTTTGGCCCTAAGCATCAGAGCATTGGCATCCTCTGCCACCATGGCAAGGGCCGCTATTGTGTGGGCCCGGAGAATTCTGGCCATAATCCCCCCAGAACATCAAGGCATTAGAGAGGGCGTGGAAAGAATGCTTATGGCAGTCTCTTACTGGGCAGACTCAAATTTTGACGCTCTCCTAATGGTGTCTCGTGTAATGGGCATGGGGGTGGTAGTCAGGAGACAAGCATGGCTCAGAGCCTGGTCAGCCGACTTCCACTCTAAGCAAGTGGTGGCGACCTATGATTATCACGGATCTCGACTATTCAGTAAGGATTTAGACGCAGTTCTGGTCGAATCCAAGGGTAATAAGAAGACTATGCCCAGATATGTCCGTACAGAACAGGGTTCTTTATCAAAACCTTACACCACATTCAGATCCCAACACACAATGGCACGTGCTCCCAGGGAAGGCAGACGCTGGTCCTCTTCCAACTCCTTTCGCAGACGCAATAACACCAGCAACGACAACAACAATCCTTCCTTTCGTTCTTCCAACTTCAAGCAGGGAAGGGGAGGAAGACCCTTCCAGTCCGATCGATCTGCCAGATCCTGACTACCACAAGACTCCGGTCGGCGCGCACCTACAAAACTTTCAACACCGCTGGACAGGCGACCACGTCGACCGCTGGACCAAGGAGATAACGCACAATACTCTGCCTCAGATGTTGACAAGGCAGTTGTTTTCTCGATCTCCACACTACAAGAACATCAGCATATTTAATAAGATAACCTGTGCAGGACTTACTTTCAGAATCATCTGCAAAAGAACTATCTGCTGCAGCTGTTAACACTTGGGTTTTGTTTGGAGCTATCACCAAGCAAAAATGCTGTGTACCTTTTAAATAACGAATGACACGTTTCACACCTTGCCAAGCATGTAGTGTGGGTTTAGACACAAGTCTGCTTAAGTAGCTAACAGCAAACATTATATCTGGTCTTGTCCAGTTTGCCAAATGGGCCAAACTTCCAATGACAGAACGATATAATTCAGGATTATCAAAAGAAACATCAGAATCTTTCTTTCCTTTAGTGAACTCAGTAGACATGGGTGTCTTTGCTACTTTGGCTTTCTTTAAGCCAGTACTCACTATGAGTTCTTCTATTTTGTCTTTCTGACTTAGCAGCAAGGTTCCTTCTGCTGTTTTAATTATGCTAATACCTAGATAGGTTTTCAGGTAGCCTAGGTCTTTCACCTGAAATGTCTTCTTCAAACTGTCATAGACATCAGTGATTTGAGCATCAGTTAAGGCAGTAACACACATGTCATCTACGTAAACAATTATGATGACTTGCTCTTGGCCTTCACCTTTAGTATAAACACAAGGATCCGCAACACTTCGTTGAAAACCTAGTTTACACAAACCATCATGCAAACACTGATTCCAATTTCTAGCTGCCTGGCGTAGGCTGTACAGCGATTTACATAGTTTGTACACTTTGCCCTTTTCAACTGCATATCCAGGTGCTGGTTTCATGTATACATCCTCTGTCAGAGGAGCATGCAAATATGCACACCGGACGTCAAGGTGACGTATTCTCCATTCCCTTTGCATTGCTACAGCTAGCACCAGTCTCATAGACTCAGCCTTGGCAGTAGGCGAATATGTTTGCTCATAATTTTCTAGATAGGTTTGCCCGTAGCCCTGGGCAACCAAACGAGCTTTGTACAAGCTATCCACATTGGGCAATGATTTCTTCTTGTACACCCAACGTGATCCAACCACTTTCAAATTCATCATCCATAGCAGCATTCCACGATTCTTGTTCCTCAGGAGGTCTAGTTACCATCTCCTGGAAACTTTGAGGCTCTACTCATGTTTGACAGATCCTAATAACCTGAGTAACACCAAATCTTTGTGGCGGCACTCCTTTATTTTCTCTGTTGGACCTGCGGGGAAAATCAACACACTTGCGTTTTTCCTCTTCTTTATCAGAGTCTGAACTACTGCTGTCCTCTCTCTCTCTCTTCACTCTAGGAATGTGACCTTGAGCAGAGGAGGTTGGTGCGCTCTGGCTACTGATTGCTGCACCTGCAGGCTGTTCAGTTAAGGCAGGCAGAAAAACTTCTGAATTAGAATGAACATGCTCCCAACCTGTGTGTCTCTCAAAGTTGGCACTTCTAGAGACCACAATTCTGCCAAAATTCAGACTAAATCTATAACCTTTTGTGTTTTCTGCATAGCCTGTAAACCTTAATCTCTGATACCTGGGTTTTCCTTTAGTTCTCTGTGCACCTGGTATCAAGACATTGGCAAAGCTCCCAAACCTTCTCAGGTGTGTCAATGAGGGTTTCTTGCCAAACAACATGTAATGGGGTGTTTCCTGAATGCTGGAACTCCAGAGACGATTAATTACGTGAGTTGCAGCACAGACACCCTCCCCCCAATAGTGAAAGGGTAGTTTTGCATCCTCAAGCATGCAGTCACGCATCACCTGCAAAACCCCCAAACGTCTCTCTGATACCCCGTTCCCCTGAGGCGTAAAAGGATTCGTTGTCCTGTGCACAATCCCCTTCTTTGCCAACCAGGATTGAAAGGCTTTACTCATGTACTCGCCCCCGCGATCCGTTTGTAACCTCGCTACCTTGTAGGGGTGGTTTCTCTCAATCATGGCAACCCAATCCTGGAACCTTTCACAGGCTTCTGCTTTGGATTTTAACAGTAGACACTAAGAGTACCTACTATAATCATCCACAATCAACATGATGTAACATGCACCCCCTTGGCTAGCTGGAAAAGGTCCAGCAAGGTCAGAATGGACCAAAGCAAAAGGTCTGTCTGTTTGTCTGTTGCTGGCTTTAGCAACAGGAAAGGCTTTAACCTTGCAGCCACTACAAACAGAACACTCCAGGTAATGTTTACAGGGTTTTACTTGTATGTCACACACCTTAGCTAACTGCTTTATAGTGGACCACCCTGCATGACCCAGTACACGGTGTAACTCGTGCACACAATTGTCGTGTAAAGGCTTGTTAGACAGACTGGATAGTTGTTTTACACTCCCACTAGTACCTTTGGGAATCATGTGGTACAACATATCCCTTAGTTGTCCCTTTGCACACAACACATTATTCTTGTTCACATAGCACATGTCATTATTAAATGTGACTTTATACCCCTCCTGAACAAGGCACGCTACACTTAACAAATTAAAGTCTAGGTGGGGGACTAGTAACACATTTTGAATATTAAGTCCAAAAGCAGGTACATACACAGTTCCTTGTAAAGTCACCTCTGATGATGAATCATCAGCAAGGCTTACATGAGAAATATTAGCAGCAGTTTCATCACGAAGCAAACTTCTGTCGTTTACACAATGTGCCGTGCAGGCACTATGTAAAGGATTCAATGGTGTTGATGAGAGGGGCAGCCGCCTGGCCTTGACTACATTCCACAGCCCGGGCGATGGGCCAGCTTCTTCGGCGGAGACCTTATCTCTGCGAGGGAGATGAGACCTCCGTTCCCATGGGAATCCGGGAGGGGGGATGGGATGGACAGAGTTATAACCTGTGTTTCTGGCGGGAGATCTTATTCCTGCCACTGCGTGTACTTGAGCTTTCTAAGATGTCTGAATAAACGGTCTTTTACACCAAAGAGCCTTTTATTTCTGCTTCTATGGAATTCCTTACATTGTGGCAGGAATCCTAATTCATCTATATTCCTAGTGCAGTGGACCTCTGGTGCCTCGGCATGGAGAGGTTGGATGTTTCTGGGGAAGGTGCGGTAGCCCCCAAAGAGGGCTCCGTCCTTTCCCTTCTGGATCTGGAGGAACCGGCGGGAGAACGGGTCTCGCTGGTGACTCTTTCCCGTCCTCGTATCAGCACGAGTCTTCCTTTACTCCGTTGGAACGAGGGACGTGAAGACGACCATGGGGACTTACATGAGTCGTTTGGGGCGCTGTCTATGGATCGAGCGCCTGTGGATCGGATCTCTACCCGTTTTCGTATGGATTACAAACCTCAGATGCAACCTGTCACGGAGGAGACGGGCCTGACCACCTTTCATGCGGCAACCCAGGAGTCCATTGAACGATTCCTGGACTCGTATTTTGGTGATGCTCCCAAGGAACCACCGTGGCACAGCACTGGGGCCCGTCCGAAGACCACCGGTGACACTGGGACTATACCAGGGATTGGGAGGGGTATCCGTACCGTCTTCCGATCGGACCCCCCTGATCCCGGAGCAGCGGCTGCACCTGAGATGCCCCGTGGAGCCACCGGTGGGCACGATGCCTCGCGTCCAGACGACGAGGAGTCCGGAGAAAGCCTACACTCCCAGCCGGATCTGTTCCCTCTCCCATCGAAAGAGAGCTGGGATGAGGAAGTGGGCCGACTGCGAGATGCCCAAGAAGCATGGGCCCGTGAACGCCAGCTATGGGAAGAGGAACGGGAACAGCTGCAGCAAGAGCGTGAAAACCTGCAGAGAGACGGGGAGCAGCAGCGCAAAGAAGTCCAACTCGAATTGGACTGTGCCAAAGAGGCGCTCCAACGGCAATATGCGCAGAATCTATCAGTCCGTGATAAAGTCCTGGAACACTCCAAACTGAACTTACAGCGTCAACACGAAAGTGTTCAGGCCTTGCGTACACAAAGTGAACTTACTGCAGCTGTTCAATGGGACGAACTGGCTAAATTGGAACGGGAGAAAGCAGCTTTGCATGCGCACCAGGATGCACTGACTCGCAAGGAGAGAGAGCTGGCTGCCTTGGAGAGGGAACTGAAGAAGCAGCAGACCAGGACAGCCCAAGTTGGAGTCTACGCTGTCACGGGTACAGCCGGCGCCAGAGGGGCGACGCTGCTGGGTCCAGCCACCTTCCAAGGACCGGCTCCCACCGGAACACCAGCGGCACCGGCGTTGATACCCCCCCCGATTCCCCCCCCCCCCCCCGCGCAACCGCTGCCTCAACCCGCTCAACCTGCGCAACCGCCGCCCCTGCGGGCGCCAAGAGCCGTGGAGAGGGGTTACTACAGACCTCCAATACCTGCCCGTTTCGATGGGACCGCTTCCAAACTTCCCTACTTCATCTTGCAACTCGATGCCCACATGGAGGACTATGATGATTTATACCGGTCTGAGCGCGAAAAAATACGGGACATCGGCTCAGTCCTGGATGGGGCAGCAGCCGACTGGTTTGTGACTCTTTTGAACCTGCAAGATGAAGATACTCGCACGGTACCCGCATTCCTCCAAGCCTTGAGGGCTCGCTTCCAAGATCCAGGTGCGGAAAATGAAGCTATCCGCACCATCAAAACTATTCAGCAAGGCAACCGCTCGTTTGCAGAATTTGCCCGTGAATTTCGTGCGGCGGCTGCTCGACTCCCTCCTGAGTGGCCTGAGCGCATGAAATGCGAATACTTCTCGGATGCTGTCAACGGCAAGCTGCGTGAAACGGTGTTTTTAATTCGGGTCCCCCGCACTATTGCTGATTGGATTGAATTGGGATCCCAAGTGGCGTCTCGCTTGGAGTACGCTCGTGCCGGAGGCCACCCACGCCCGAAGCCGGCCACTACGTCCACCAAGCCAAGCCCAGCCGCCCCTACCGAGACCACCTCCGAGCGCCGTCGCCGACTGGGATTGTGTCTTTACTGCGGAGGTCCCGGTCATCTAGCCGCCAACTGCCCGAAAAAACAGAAGCCCACCACTCCGGCCGCGCGCACCCCATCTGCCAAGCCACCACGCAAATCAGGGCCGCCCCCAACGGGCTCGTCTAAAGCAGTCATCGAAGGCGACCCGGAGGAGGGGGAAGCAGCTGTTTGCCTTTCTTCAGCCCCAATGGACATGGGTTCGACTCCAGACGCGGTGAGTGAAGGCAGCGCTCCCATTACAATCCAAGCGTTTCTGGCCAACCCCGCTAAACACACTCGTATTATAGCCTCAGCCCTTGTGGATTCTGGCTGCTCCCATTGTTTAATGCGGCCCCAAGTGGCGGAGGAGCTAGGTCTAGACCAAGTCCCCCTGGCTAAGCCCATACCTTTCACCCAAATGGACGGCAGTCCTCTCGGGAGCGAAGGACCGGCCCAGTTCAAAACGCAACCGGTTCTCCTCCGCTGCCCCGACCATTGGGAGAAAATTAGTTTTATTCTGGCGCCAGTGGCCAAACACTCCATAGTTCTGGGCATGCCATGGTTGTTGTTACATGAACCAAAATTCCTTTGGAAAGAAAGGATCTTGGAATTCACTGACCCTCCCTGCGGGGAACACATGAATTGGGGGGGAAACTCGACTTCTCCTGACACACCCCCCCCCTGGCTTCATCAGCGATTGCTCCCGATTCTACCGGCATCCCACCGGCGTACCAAGATCTAGCCAGAGTATTTCAGGAGCAAGAATGCGATCAGTTGCCACCCCATAGAGACACTGACTGCAAAATCGTAATACAGCCAGGGGCGCAACTGCCCAAAGGTAGAATCTACCGTATGAGTCCCAATGAGGAGAAGGAACTTCGTGCCTTCTTAGACAAGAACCTCGCTCGCGGGTTCATACGGCGTGCTACCAAACACACACATGCTGCTCCTGTTTTGTTTGTAAAAAAGAAAGATGGGTCTTTACGGCTCTGCACAGATTACCGAGGTCTCAATGCAGTCTCCCTGTCCAATAAATACCCTTTGCCTTTGATCAAGGACCTTTTAGACGCATTGGGCAAAGGACGCATCTTTACTAAGTTGGACTTGAGAGAAGCTTATTACAGAGTCAGAATTGCTGAAGGCTATGAACACTTGACTGCGTTTAACACAAAGTTTGGACAGTTTGAATACTTAATAATGCCATTCGGGTTAAGTGGGGCCCCCGGAGCTTTTATGGCCCTTATCAACGAAGTTCTCCATGATTTATTGTACAAGGGAGTAGTGGTGTACTTAGATGACGTTTTAATTTATTCACAAACCATGGAGGAGCATGAAGCTTTGGTTCGGGAAGTATTAAAACACTTGCTCAACAACTCCCTCTTTGCCAAACTTTCCAAGTGCTGTTTCCACCAAACCTCTATTGACTATTTGGGTTACCGGATCTCGCCCGAGGGCCTACAAATGGATCCTGCTAAAATTGATGCGGTCCTCCAATGGCCGGCCCCCACCAACCGAAAAGAACTCCAATCTTTTCTAGGTTTTGCTAATTTCTATCGTGACTTTATACCCCAATTCGCTGAACTGACTCTCCCTCTCACAGACCTCTTACGCACTAAGGGTAAAGATCCACTGTCCGCCAAGCCCGGGGCCCCCCTTTCCTGGTCTGAAGAATGTCAGACAGCCTTTCAGCTTCTAAAGTCTGCTTTTACCACCGAACCTATTCTAAAGCACCCTGACCCAGATCTCCCGTTTGTGGTTCACGTGGATGCCTCGGACAAAGCGCTTGGGGCAGCCCTGTTGCAGAGAAATAAAGATGATAGGCTGGTTCCGTGTGCTTATTTATCAAAGAAATTCTCCGGTGCTGAACTCAACTGGACTGTGGGGGATAAAGAGACTGCGGCCATTAAAGTAGCACTCTCCACTTGGCGCCACTGGCTGGAGGGGGCTAAACACCCCTTTCAAGTTTGGTCGGATCACAAGAACCTGGCCGCCCTCTCCACCCCCCTCAAGATGTCCGCGAAGCAACTTCGTTGGGCCGATTTCTTTTCTCGTTTCTCTTTCACGGTCCATTTTTTCCCCGGAAAAACCAACAAACTGGCTGATGCGCTCTCGCGCCTACCCGGGGAGGGGGGTGGAGCCAGCTTACGGGACATTCCGCGCACTGTTCTCTCCCCCTCCCAATTGGGGCTGGCTGTCACCCGATCTCAGACATCCACTCCTCCTTCTCCGCCCATTCCCAGCCTGGTCTCTCCTTTCCTACGGGAACTTGAGGAGGCGGGGCGACGCGAGCCTCCGGCGGAGGAAGGCGACTCCCAATTGCGTTTGGAGAATGGCGTTTGGCGGCGGGGGGATTGTTGGTACGTACCTCCCTTCCTCCGCAAGCAGGTTCTCGAGGCCTGCCATGATGCCCGCTCGGCTGGACATTTTGGCTTTCTAAAAACTCTGCATTTGGCCCGCCGTCAATTCTGGTGGCGCGCGATGCGCAAGGACATTGAGACGTATATTAAAGGTTGCTCTGTTTGTGCAGAAGCCAAGACCGTCCCGGGAAAGCCCCATGGTCTGTTGAAACCTCTCCCGGTAGCCTCCCGCCCCTGGGAAGTCATCTCCATGGATTTTATTACAGATTTGCCAGAAAGTCATGGCAACACGGTCTTGTGGGTGGTGGTGGACTTATTTTCTAAACAAGCCCATTTTATTCCATGTGCTTCCATCCCCTCCGCTCCTAAGTTAGCTCGTCTGTTCATTCAGCATGTTTACCGTCTACACTCCGCCCCCGTTAAGGTGGTCTCCGACCGCGGCCCCCAATTCATTTCAAAGTTCTGGAAAGCTTTTCTAGGGTTGTTAGGGGCCGCCCCGGCGGTTGCCGCCCCCTACCACGTTCAAAGTGACGGTGAGTCGGAGAGAACGAACAGAACCCTAGAGCAGTATTTACGTTGTTACACCAACTACCACCAAGACAATTGGTGCGAGCTCATTCCGTTTGCGGAGTACGCCTATAACAATGCGGTTCATAGCAGTACGAAAAAAACCCCCTTCGAAATTGTGTCTGGTCGCTCCTTCCCACCGTTGCCGCAACTACCTGCGGAAGCATTGGATCCTCCAGAGTTTCAACAATGGATTTCATCTCTGGCCGAGGGGTGGAAATCGGTCCAGACTGCCTTACAACAGGCTAAAGACTCCCAAAAGCTGCAAGCGGATAAGCACCGCTCGGATTTCCCTCTGCGTGTGGGCGCCTGGGTGTATTTGTCTACCAAAAATCTCAGAGACGTGCATAAATTTTCTAAACTAGGCAAAAGATTCGTGGGACCTTTTCAGATTACTAAAGTGATTAATGATGTCACTGCCCGATTGGATTTGCCTAACTCTCTTAGTAACATTCATCCTGTCTTCCATTCCAGTTTACTCAAGGAGGCTCCCGTTTCCGATGCCTGGCACGACCCGCCGGAGAGGCCCCCACCGACTATTATTGATGGCCACAAGCATTACGAAATTGACGCCATCCTGGACTCTCGCTTTAATCGCAAACGCTTACAATATTTAGTCTCTTGGGTGGGGTATTCCTCTGGGTATAATCAATGGGTTTATTCCGAAAATATTGACGCCCCCGCCCTTATTTCTGCTTTCCACCGCGCCTTTCCGCACAAACCTGGGGGGGAGGGGTCTTCTTTAAGGGAGGCAGAGTGTAAAGGATTCAATGGTGTTGATGAGAGGGGCAGCCGCCTGGCCTTGACTACATTCCACAGCCCGGGCGATGGGCCAGCTTCTTCGGCGGAGACCTTATCTCTGCGAGGGAGATGAGACCTCCGTTCCCATGGGAATCCGGGAGGGGGGATGGGATGGACAGAGTTATAACCTGTGTTTCTGGCGGGAGATCTTATTCCTGCCACTGCGTGTACTTGAGCTTTCTAAGATGTCTGAATAAACGGTCTTTTACACCAAAGAGCCTTTTATTTCTGCTTCTATGGAATTCCTTACACACTATCCATCAACCAGCTGCTTTGCTTTTTCTCCACAGCACTAGACACCAACATAGCTGCGTCATACCGGTCAGGCTTGTTCTGGGCTGTAAATCTTCCGTTTTGCCCCTTCTGTCCTTTCATCTGCCTTTTATTGCCGGCGTCTGGACAGTTTTTGGCGATGTGATTTACGGACCCACAGCAGTAACATCTCCGGGCAGCATAGGCTTTTGCAGGCACCGTCTCTGATGAAACCTTCACCTCAGAGCGTTGTTGTCTCACAGGGGCAGCTCCAACAGCCCGGCTCTCCTGCTGGAATTCCCTCTGTTGCTGACCTTCAAGCAGTTTAGCAGTCACGAAGGAAAGAGTGAGGTCTGCTTCTTTCACACTTTGTAAACTGCAAACCAGCTGATCCCAACTTTGGTCAAGGGACGATAAGATGATATACAATTTATGGGACTCCGGGAAAACCATCCCACGGTCTTCCAGCTGGACAAATAAGGACCTCATTAGCTGCAAATGAGTAGAAACGCACTCACCAGCTTTCAGCTTGCAGTTATATAGCCGTCTC
>NW_025951070.1:0-12065 GCF_021028975.2 Sphaerodactylus townsendi
GTAAATGGGAAGTTCTCACAATGGAGAGATGTCGGGAGTGGTGTCCCAAGGATCTGTTTTGGGACCAGTGCTCTTTAACCTATTCATAAATGACCTGGAAGTAAAATTGGGTAAGCGTGGTAGTAAGTTTACAGATGATACCAAGGTATAGCAGAATTGGTAGGAACCACAGAAAGGATTCTGAAGAGCTCCAAAGGACCTTGAAATGGGAGATTAGGTGGGATGGGCTAAGAAATGGGAAGTACAGGATTCAATGTAGCAAAATGTAAAGTGATGCACATAGGGGCAAAAAATCCAAACTTCACATACACGCTACAGGGGTCAGTGCTATCAGTCACTGTAATGTATTGTATGGTTTTAAGAGTCCTGCGGCTATTTGCATATGGTGAATTGGTAATTAAAATGAAGTGTATTTATATTGAGCAAATTTTGGCTACTTGAAGTGATTTTAAAGCTATGTGTGAGTATGGCAGCTATGGAATAAAATTACTATATGTTTTGTTCCTCCGACCTCCTGTTTCTTGAGACATGGCAGTTGGTGACGAGGATAAACTTATGATGATCCTAGCAAGAAGTTTTAATGAAGCAAAAGGACATGGAAGTGGGAATTATGGCCCTTTCAAAGGGCAGCTGGAACATTTTAATTTGGAGTTTCCTTTGAAGTGGCAGGGTGCAGGGGCCCAGTTAGGAATTTTATCTTCTGGCGAATGGCATAACAGACCCAGAAAGGAAAAGAGCCCTGTTTTTGAGCCTCTGTGGTGAAGAGGTGTTTGACCTCGCCTCAGCATTGGTAAGCAGGGGAGACTTATCTAGCAACACCGCTTGTAGAAATACTGACTGCATTAAGGAACCATTTCATTTCCTAGCCATCCAAATAAAGCTAGACAGAATTATTTTTTTATAAGAAAAACATGATCAAGGAGGAGGGACTGAAAGCATTGCAAGATTATATTGCAGTCTTCTGGCCAGTTGCTTTAACAATGTAATTTCTCCAATTTGGAAAGTAACAAGGGATGCAAATCTAGTCTGCTTAAGCCTGAGGAGAGGCACCATTACAAAAGTTGCTGCTGGCAAAGACAGACTTGACTTTTCAAACGGCATACCAAGAAGCCTTGAATTTTAAGACTTGCTGCAGCCTCTTTCTAAAGGAGAGTGCATTAGAAGCCAGGAACCCACAGAGATTGGCAGCTGGCAGTAGGACTGTAGACCCAGGTAATGGTAGGGGAATTCAGAGACTGCAGCATGGAGTACATGAAGATGGGAAGGCCACCACAACAGAGGGAGGGAGGATATTAACAGAGGAAATGTATGTAAGAGTTGTAGTGGGCCCCATGAGAGAGAAAGGTATAGAATTTAAAGAGGCACAATGTTTCTGTAGCATGTAAACGTTAGAGGGCATATTAGGAGAGTGTATGCAGAGAAAAAAAGATATCAGGGACCAAGAGACACATGTTCTACAGCTCATCTGCTACACACTCTGTGGATGCACCTTGCTATCCCCATGTAGCTGAAAGCTTGACTGGCCCAGCCCCACATTAGGCAGTGTGATGAGGTATTTACGCAGCTGATGTAATTAACCCGCACGTACAACCCGAAGAGATTCAAAGTAATAGAAGTTATCGGTGACTATGAAGAATCAGGATGTCCCTTGTGTGATAGAAGTGGATTCTGGTCCAGCATTCTCCACATCACGTTTCATGGGGGCACTTATAAAGAACATTTTACCCACAGGAGTGAGATTTGGACTATTCAATCTTATGACTTACCACCGCCACGGATTATATCAAGGACACTTAAAAGGTACCTATGGATTTAGCATGTATATTATCCATATAAAATATCCCATATATTTGATGGATATTTGAAATTATTAATAGTGGAAGTGAGGCGAATGAAACTCTTAGGGAGTTGGACTTTAGTTTAGGAGAGATTTAGGAATTACAATTACTTCATTCATAGGAGGTTAGCAAGTGCCCATAGGAAGTGCCTAGTGGAAGAATTTAAGATTATGTTTGCTGAGGGACTAGGGGCAGTATAAAGTCCATCTATATCATTGTATCTTGATCACCAGTCCTTTGAAATTTTTTAATCATCCTAAAATGCGCTTACGTATTCCATGTGCTTTAAGCTCTACAAAAGTGGATGCAGAACTAGATGGGATTATTGGAACAGGGAATAGTGGAGCCAGTGAAGTAAGAGTACAAAGTAGGAAACTCCAATTGCTTACGGCCCCCACAGAATACAATAGGGATATGCGCATTTTATTGCCTGATTATAGAATTACACAATTAACAAAATTTACTTAGGAAACATCATCATTTTGAGTACCCAGTTGTATCCAGTCAGTTATTAGTAACATTGGCTTGGGGAAAGGTTTTTACCAAGGAAATTAAGATCTAAGCATGAGCATACCAACAGCTGGAAGTGGATGATGCCACTGCAGAAGCCCAGACTTCATAGTAGCTCACAGGAGGGGCATTCAGGAGTAAAAGAAACACAGTTTTTGGAGTGAAGGAGTGTAGCTCCTGGGGATATTCCAGAGTTTGCTGGAAAGAAATATTAAAAGAACTTGCAGGGAGTCATGCCGTATTTTTTTTTTGATGAGGAAATGTCTTGATAGTAGGTGCAACTGAGGAGGAACCCCAGTGGCAAGATGCAGAGAAGTGCTGCAGTACTTCTCAGATGTAGGGTTGCGTATCAAAGCGTAGAAAATGTAATGTTTGGAGTAAGCAAGAGTAGAGTTTTTTAGGATACATAGTAGATGCAAAGAGGGAATCCACCCGACATCAGCAAAGGAGTGAGGGCCATCCAGGATGCCCCAGCACCACGAGATCAAAGCAAGGAGCTACAGGCATTTTTGGGATTACTAGAATTTTACACCCATTCATTCTTAAAGCGCCATAAGGCCACACATTGGCAGAGGCCACTGCACCGTTTATTAGATAAAAGCAGGCAGTGTGCCAGCTGATGGAACAAGTCAGCATGAGGAAGGCATTGAGAGATGTCAAAAGATTGTTATCATCCAGAGAGAAATTATATTGGATTTCATTTTGATGAGGAGGGAGGCCATTGAGATTTTGGCGTCACGATGCCTCCCACGTCTTGAGTTAAGGTGCAGTGTTGAGGCATCAATTGGAGGGATATATCACGAGGAGCTCCAATTCATTATTATTCTAAGGCGTTATCTGCAAAAGCGGAGGCGTAATTATGCATGGAAATGGATATGGAAGGCAGTAAGCAATAGTGGCTGAAGTTAAGAAGTTTCATGATTACGATGTAGAAGTGACCATTTTATGAAGATTATTACAGACCACTTAAAGCGCTGTTAGGGGATTATTTGGCTCTGAAACCAGACACCACAGATAATATTTATCCCCTAGAGGAGATGCATTAGGCAATGTTTCCTGAATACATATGATTATGTCTTGCAGCACCCAGTCGGGGAGGAAGAGTGCGCATAGCAGATCACGTTGGAGGTAAACACCGGGTACAAAGGGAGGAGGAAGATCACACCCAACTTTTGGAGGTTTTGATGTTGGAATCATTATCAGAGCCTCCAGTGCAAGCGGCAGACATAGCAGAGAAGGTCAGCTGGGACCCAGAGGTAAAGCGGAGGTGCTGAATTAAGGCATGCTGGAAGGGTTGGCCGTTACTAAGGTAAGTTAGAGGAAAAATTTGAATACCATTTGGAATGAGGCAATACGGGATATCAAAATTCACAAAAGGGTGCTTACTGTAGAAATAGAGTGAAGTGATCCCAGCAGCTGGGATTAGGGTGCTGGAGGCCTTGCATGTAGGGCACCCTGGAATAGTGAGAATGAGAGGCAGCGATGGCCCGTAGTTATGTGTGGTAGTAAAGGATGGATGATGGCAGAATGGGAAAGGGGTGATGGGTGGCCAGGTGCAGGGGAGTTATCGGATAACGCGACCTGCCGCACCTCAAGGCCCCTACCTATCAATAGAAGTCCACAAAAAGGCCAAAGTGAGTCAAGGGGTACATATTGATTTTGCAGGGCCTTTCCAGGGCCAAGGTGTTTTCTCATTTGTAGTGGATTCCGCTATTCCAAATGGCTAGAAATGAAATTGCCTTACAGTAATGTCAGCTGACATCACAGAGCAGTAATTAGGGCACTGCGTAAGTTATTTAAACCCATGGCCTCGAGGATCACAGTGAGTATCGGATAGTAGGACAAGCGTTTGTATCTAAGGAGTTTAAATTATTCCTGGCTAGTAAGTGTTATTAGCCAGATTACCTCGGCCCCTTTTCATCCAAACTCTGAATGAGCGGAAGGCAAGAAAGGATGCGTCTGCATTTAATAAAGGATGCATTACGAATAGTAGAGAGGGATTAAGCACCGTCGGTTAAGCGGAGTGCATTAACACAGCACATAACACCGTGCACAGCCATCGGGAGGAGTCCTGCGGAGGTGCTAATGGAGAATCGGAAACTTACGGCGTTGCTGGACCCGAATGCATCCCGATTCAGTTGATGATGGAAATCCTTGAAAAGAAGACCAAGTGTTAAAGAGAGAAGCACCTCCCGGACATTTGATAAAGGATATTACGGTATATGTCCGAAATTATATGGAATAAGTCCGTGTTAGGTCCCAGCAGTTGTGAGGAAGGCAATAGCAGACTATTATCTTATAAAGTTAGGAAACTGAAGAGGTGGAGGTGATCCACTTAGACATATTGGCCAAATGAGGAAGAGAGTGCCAGATCCAACAGTAAGATCCAAGGGAACCCCCAGGTCCTTGAGGAATCTAAGTTAAAGGGGCAGATGGAGGCTGCAGGATGAGGGAAGCAGTAAAATCCGTCCAATTGTCCCCGAGGGAACCTGGGAAATTAAAGAGGCATGAGCGGAGATGGGGATAAAGAGAGCAATACAAAGGAGTCCAATTGGCTGCAGAACCAGGAACAAACACAGACTCAGGAGCCAGAGCAGAGGGCTGGGGAATGATCGCAGCTTGTGAATCCCCACAGATTATTACAGGGAGTTAGAGGGAAGGGAGTGTAATGTATTGTATAGTTTTAAGAGTCTACAGCTATTGCATATGGTAATTGGTAATTAAATAAGTGTATTATATTGAGCACAGCTGCAGAGTGATTTTAAAGCTATATGTAAGGTAGCAATATGGAATAAAGTACTATGTGTTTTATTCCCCTCGAGCTCCATATTTCTTGAGACGCGAAAACTGAGTCACAGACCAGGAAAGGGATTTAGAAGGCGTCTTAGTTGATGGATTCCATGGGAATATCAACTCAATGCATGGTAGCTATAAAACCAAGGCAAAACTATACTGGGGATCATTAGAAAAGGAATTGGGAATAAAACTGCAAAGATTATGCATGCCCATATATAAAGAAAACTGAGTAGATGCGACACAGCACTTAGAGTACTATGTCCAGTTCTAGTCGCCGCATCTCAAAAAGGATGTGAGGAGATAGAAAGAGATTACAGAGAGAAAGGAGCAGTAAAGGGATGAGGTTGAAGGACTGGAGGCACCTTCCCTATGCAAGAGGCTGCAGCGTTTAGGACTCTGCCACAGATTTTAGAGGAGGAGGCTGAGGGGGGATATGAGTTAAGGAATCTATAAAATTATGCATGGGGTAGAAAATGGTGACAAGAGAGAAATTTTTCTCTCTTTCTCACAATACTAGAACCAGAGGGCATTCATTAGAAATGCTGGGGGGAAGAATTAGGACTAATAAAAGGAAACACTTCTTCACTTAGCGTGTGATTGGTGTTTGGAATATGCTACCTGCCACAGGGAGGGTGGTGATGGCCCACTAACCTGGATAGCTTTAAAAGGGGCTTGGACAGATTTATGGAGGAGAAGTCGATTTATGGCTACCAATCTTGATCCTCCTTGATCTGAGATTGCAAATGCCTTAACAGACCAGGTGATCGGGAGCAACAGCTGCAGAAGGCCATTGCTTTCACATCCTACATGTGAGCTCCCAAAGGCACCTGGTGGGCCACTGCGAGTAGCAGAGAGCTGGACTAGATGGACTTTGGTCTGATCCAGCTGGCTTGTTCTTATGTTCTTATGAGAGACTCAATAAAATCTTCCTTCTTGATTAATACAAAAGAGAGACCCAATAGGCAGCAACCTGTTTTTGTTTTATTTCTTTATGGACCTCAGTGATGAAATAAAGGTTCAGCCCAACCAGTGGAGGGAATCTGTTGAAGGAAATGGAAGACTTTTTGAAGACCAGAGACAGTTGGAAGAAAGCTTCACGATTCATTTAGGTAAGTGAAAGTCTGGACATCTGGCTTCTTATCAGAGGGAGAGCCTGTTCTCTCAACTACACTTAACGTATCTCAGAGTTTTTCAAACTGGGATCTGGTTGTTTCTTGGCCCCTCATAACTAGCAGACAGAAATTGGTCCTGTGCCACCAGTGTGAAGATGGAGTGATTTCACCCCTTCCCTTTTCTCACTATATCCCCTTGCCTGTGTGGCTTTATCATCATCATTATTTATCATCACCACAACCTCAGGAACTATCATCTCTGTGATCAGAAAGGTTGCAGTGGGAAACGCAGGGAGAATCTGCATGTTTCCCCTGGGGAAGCTTGAGGACAAAATTCTATCAGTAAAGATGAATTATTAGAAACCCCCACCCCAGATTACCAAATCTTCTCTCCCTTGAAGGCTCGGATAAATCCGTTCCAAAGAATCTGAGGGATAGGCACATGGTTAGGAGGAGGGAAGCGAGAAATAAGCCCCAAGTGAATCATTTTCATCTTCTTTTGATCCATCTGACTGTCTTCTCTCCCCAGGAGCACAACTGAAAACCATGCACAACCTGAGGTTGTTGCGGGCAGATATGCTGGACTTCTGCAAGCACAAGCGGAGTCATCGGAGCGGTGTCAAGCTGCACCGGCTTCAAACAGCACTGTCGCTTTACTCCACTTCTCTTTGTGGCTTGGTTCTCTTAGTGGATAATCGCATCAGTTCATACAGTGGAATTAAAAGAGGTGAGGTCTTCTAATTGGAATGGGCTTCTCTTCCTCCTTGACCCCAAGGATAGAGAACTTGGGCTAGAGTAAGATTCTAGCGCAGTGGTGGCGAACCTATGGCACGCGTGCCAGAGGTGACACTCAGAGCCCTCTTTGAGGGCACGTGTGCCATCGCGCCTTAAATTTTCACTGAATAACCCTGCATACTATATGTAAGTTTTTACAAATCTGTAGTAAATTATTTATTGAATTTTGTATATGTTAATTTTAAATAAGCTGTTTATAAGTGTACCCTTTCCTTTTTGCTCACAACTTTTTGGTGAATTAGCAATAAATAAATGAATGGAATGGGATTTGCTGTCATGGGATTGGATGAGTTATTGTGGAAAATGAGGAACGTTCAGACAAATGAGACCCAGTTTGCGGTTTTAAGTGGTGCAGCCCAAACATGGGTTCTCCTACCTCAGTGAAAACTGCCTCCTTTCTTTGCCGTTCCAGATTTTGCAACTGTTTGCCAGGAATGTACGGACTTTCATTTCCCAGAAATTCAGGAGCAGCTTGAAGTCGTCCAGCAAGTTGTCCTGTATGCCCGAGCACAGCGCAGCAGCAAATCCAAGAGACTGCATGGTCAGTCACAGCGGAATTGCTCTCTTTGATACGTCAATCATGTGAACGGGGGATTTGATGGCAGAACTTTCCAGTCTGCTGTTAGAATAATATGAAATTTTTAGGTCAGAAGGCCCAGTTCCTGGAAACAGGAATATGCCAGATGAGACTCAAGACAGAAGAGATGTTTGCTGGTAGGGAAGCCAATTGTTGACAGTCGAACTGGAACTGTACAAATTGAACATTTCTGAAACGATGCACTCTTCGTCTGGCCCTTTTTTGAAGCCCGTTTTTAAGCTTCATTTGGTGTAAAACACCTGGCTGCTGATTGGTGAAGGACACAAGGGACACATCCATAAAAGATCTTCGCTGGCTGGCTGTTTGCTCCTAAGCACAATTCAGAATGTCTGTACCTTTCAGGTTTGGGGACCAGGGTATTTGTATGAAGAACCTCCAATAGGAACCTCCCTTGCAGCAAAAATTAGCATGAGAGGTCCAGCTATTTGATTAATCGGAAGCAGGCCCTTTTTTATTAGCGTGCCCTGACAACGCCCTCCACACGAAAGTCCATCCACAGTGCCTCATTAACTAGCTTTTTGGTACCTAAATGAAAACCGTTTGCACAGTCATTTTTCTGACTCTTAGATTTCATGCTGGAGATTTACCTCCTGCCACTCCCTTACAGCTGCTGCTGTTGTTTGCAGTTTTGATTTTTATATTGCATTTGTAATGAATTTTATGGCGGGTGGTATATATTATTGTGAGTTTCCTTAGGCTTTTTTGTGTGGAGAGAGCAGCCCCAGAAATTCTTTAAACAACCAACATGGTGATGCTAAAGGGCACATTGTGTCATTGTGTTCCTTCCATTGGGCTGTTTCTAAGTGCCAAAAGCATATGGTACCTTTCAGGATCAGTCTCATAATCAGAACTGTAGCTGTTAGATGGTTGTAGCTGGGTCCAAGATACAGAGACTTTGTGAGGGTTGTCTTGTAAGGGATTCAGTTGCTAGGAACTTGACAAAAATGTTTACGTTTTTATATAGTTGCTCCAATGTGACCAATTTTTATTGCCTACAGAGACAGCAAATAGAAACAGCGGTGGTGATGATAAATCTAAGAACTTGGAACAAAACCAGTCAAACATTTTGCCTGGTAAGTGATTAGGTCTGGTCATGCAGGCTGTTCCATTAGCTGTGTCTCTTGAAAAAAACTCTGAGTCTTCTAATTTGATCAATTCGCGGGAGAAAACAACAGGGAGAGCCTGTCCTTTGTCCAAGTGTTCTTCATGGAAGTTCAGAAGCATAGAACCGCTGCAAAACAAGCCAGGAGTTTGTTAATGAAACAGACCATGGAGCAGCAGTGGCATAGTGGGTAAAGAACAGGTGTACTCTAATCTGGAGGAACCGGGTTTGATTCCCCGCTCTTCCGCTTGAGCTGTGGAGGCTTATCTGGGGAATTCAGATTAGCCTGTGCACCCCAACACACGCCAGCTGGGTGACCTTGGGCTAGTCACAGTTCTTCGGAGCTCTCTCAGCCCCACCCACCTCACAGGGTGTTTGTTGTGAGGGGGGAAGGGAAAGGAGATTGGAAGCCCCTTTGAGTCTCCTTACAGGAGAGAAAAGGGGGATATAAATGCAAACTCTTCTTCTTCTATACTTTGTCTGCTGTATACCTGAGCAAGCTGGTTGTACCCTAATTTGAAGATTAACTTTCACCAAACCCTGACCTGGATAGCCCAGGCTAGCCTGATCTCATCTGATCTTGGAAACTAAGCAGGGTCGGGCCCAGCAAGTGCTTGGATGGGAGACCTCCAAGGGGCACGATGTGGAGGCAGGCCTTGGCAAACCACCCCTGAACATCTCTCGCCTGGCAAACCCTACAGCAGCGGTTCTCAACCTGGGGGTTGGGACCCCTTTGGGGGTCGAACGACCCTTTCACAGGGGTCGCCTAAGACTCTCTGCATCAGTGTTCTCTATCTGTAAATTGGATAAAAGTTAGGGTTGGGGGTCACCACAACATGAGCAACTGTATTAAATGGCCGCAGCATTAGGAAGGTTGAGAACCACTGACCTACAGCATCCCCATCAGTCCACTGTGACTAGACAACAAAACAAAATGCCTGTCAAAACGTGCTTCCGGAGCGCTCCTTTCTTTTTCGTGCTCCTAATTTTGCAAGTCAAAAGTTCCCAGGATGCACCAGTGTCCAACTTGAACCTGTGCCCACACCCCTGCAGGAGATGCAACTTGTGTGAACCGTGTGACAGTGGAGTTGGACACTTAAACGAGATCTCGGCTGCAATTCTGTGACCAGGAAAATCGCAGCTTTTACTGAACCAAAAACTGCAGCCTAACGTATGTGTGCAACAACACGTGCAAGTCAACTGTTCTCGTGCGTGGTTCTTCAGCTCAAGTTGGTCACCAGTGCGTCATCCTCCAAGTTGACCCTCTGCCACTAAGTGAACACCAGCTGTTGCCACTGTTGCTATAAGTTCTCTCTCTCCTGTTGCATGGCCCTGCCAGATCCTCTTCTGTTTCAGTCCCTGTGTGTGGCCTTTCCTTCTCCTATATCACGATGCACTTCAAAATCTGTGTATAAGTGGTAAAACATTCTTCATCCTGGTTCCTAGCCATTTAAAGGTCTGCATCTGCTATTTTGGCATGTGCACATCTTAGTATAGAATTCCTTCCTGAAAAGAAAACACGAGGGTGGTTCGCAACTTTGTTCATTCCATACTTTTGCACTGGGCCCATGGTTTCCCCCAGTACACGGTGTGCTTTCTTTTGTGCTGCAATAGCTTTTATGCTTGGTTTCCTGCCAATACTATGAAGATCAATGGAGTGGCCAGTTTTTACTGTTTTGTCTTGTTCTATTGAAAGTCGATGCTTGGATGAAACCAGCTGTCATGTCCTTCTTCCCGCAGGGGAGTTTTACATCACTCGCCACTCGAACCTTTCTGAAATCCATGTTGCTTTTCACCTCTGTGTGGATGATAACGTGAGGTCGGGGAACATCACTGCCCGGGATCCCGCAATAATGGGCCTTCGAAACATCCTCAAAGTGTGTTGCACTCACGACATTACCACTGTTAGCATTCCTCTTCTGCTGGTGCACGATATGTCTGAGGTACTCTGTCGATTGCCAATTATCTTGTTTCTCATTTCTGCTCTTAAAATGCTGATAATTTCCAGGCCCGTCAGTCTAGATCACGGGTTTTCAAACTGGGAGTTCCTGCCATTCTTTAGAGTTCCTCAGGAAGACGATCAGTAACAGCAGACCAGCATGCCTTTGAGCCTTGTAAAACGCTGCCTAGTGGGGGAATGTTGGGGGTTTGTTCTAAGGCTCGTTTTCTCTGTTCATGCACAAACTGAGGAGGCCCAACAGAACTCTGCATGAATAACAGTATGCCCCTGGAACATGGCCACAGGATGCTGCATTGGGGCTCAGCAGATGAGCTTATGTGTTCTTCAAAGGCTGATAATTTGAAAATCAGCCATATCTAATAATAAGCTGGACGGAATAAGAATAAAACCAGGCCTCCCCCCCCCCCACACACACACCACCACCACCGAAAAGAAGATTGTCTATACCACAGGTGTCAAACTCGTGGCCCTCCAGATATTATGGACTACAGTTCCCATCATCCCTTACCAGGATGATGCTGGCAGGGGATGATGGGAACTGCAGTCCATAACATCTGGAGGGGCGCGAGTTTGACACCTATGGTCTATACATTCGGAATTGGTATCTTCCAAGCCAAAAGCAGTTCCACAGTTTTCTCACAAGGGGGCTTTAAGCAGTTTTAACTATTTTCATGAATCCTGTGTATAACAGGAAGGTTCCTAATGTGGGCCAAGAAATACTGCATCCCTCAAGAAGACAAAATAGGGCATGCTGTGGATGCTCTGGCAGACGTCCCCTCACCCATAGTGGCCTCACTTCTCAAAATTCAGAGCATAAAAAGATCTAGGCCGCCTTTCTCCAGGTTCATGAAACCTCAGTCCTGGCAACTGGGGCCTTTTGCTTCGATTTGAGACCTTGGAACAGGCCTCTCTGAGGTAACAAAGCCAAGTTTACTCTTAGTTTGACCCAGCAGCAACTCATAGCAACCCACCTTAAGAGTAAAGTCAATTTTTATTATGGAAGGGTTTTTTAAGGATTTTAAAAGCAATATAATTCCAGTGGCAGTACCAAATGTACAGAAACTTCTCATAGCTTTAGCAGATCCCATTCTTAGCGAGCAGCATGGCTCCACATAGGAGTAGCATAAGGCAATGCAGATCACATGATAGGACCCAAGAGACGGGTCAATCCTCATTTTGTAGGAATCAGGGCGATAGACCTCCTTCAACCAATCACTGAGTTGTCTGAGAGGAAGATTCTAGATGAGAGCAAGCTCCCCCCCACCCCCCCGTTCCAACCATACCCAAGAAAGATAATTAGCGAAGCATGAGAAATGTTTTTTAAACGGCTAACCCTCTATGGGGGCACGGCGGG
>NW_025951071.1:0-12064 GCF_021028975.2 Sphaerodactylus townsendi
GAAGAAGAAGAAGAAGAAGAAGAAGAAGAAGAAGAAGAAGAAGAAGAGGAGGAGGAGGAGGAGGAGGAGGAGGAGGAGTTTGGATTTATATCCCCCCTTTCTCTCCTTTAGGAGACTCAAAGGGGCTTACAATCTCCTTGCCCTTCCCCCCTCACAACAAACACCCTGTGAGGTAGGTGGGGCTGAGAGAGCTCCTTAGAGCTGTGACTAGCCCAAGATCATCCAGCTGGCGTGTGTGGGAGTGCACAGGCTAATCTGAATTCCCCAGTTAAGCCTCCACAGCTCAAGCGGCAGAGCGGGGAATCAAACCTGGTTCCTCCAGATCAGAGTGCACCTGCTCTTAGCCACTATGCCACTGCTGCTCCTGATTCAGGGACAGGGTCATGGCTTTTGGGGGCACAATTAGGACGCTTTATAAATTCCCCATCCTGTTTTTGCAGCTTACATTAAAAAGAAGTCTCCAACCCTTCTTATTATTTAGAAATCAAAGGGAAAATATACAGGTGATAGTTTATCTAATTGCATACTATGAGATAAATCTGCTTCTGTTTTCCAGAGTCACGCCTAGCGAATGTGAAGGGGCGGGGGGGGGGGGTGTTAAACAAGTGCCCAGCCCTTATTTTTGGAACTGTACCCAATGAAACTATATTTTATAAACATGTAATATAATTTTAGCCCTGACCTGGATGGCCTGGGTTAGGGTCAGCCCTGGCTAGTAATTGGATTGGGGAGCTCTAAGGAATACCAGGGTCGCTATGCAGAGGGAGGCAATGGCAAACCACCTCTGTTAGTCTCATGCCTTGAAAACCATACTGCAGGGGTGTTCATGGACTACAATTCCCATCAGCCCCTGCTGGCATGGCCAATTTTATACTTTGAACAATTTTATACCTTGAACAATTTTATATTTTATACTTTATAATTTTATACCTTGAACAAGTATAATTTTATACCTTGAACAAGTATAATTTTATACCTTGAACAATTAAATGACTGTATTGTCCAAGGCTTTCACGGCCCGGAATCACTGGGGTGCTGTGTGGTTTCCGGGCTGTATGGCCATGTTCTAGCAGCATTCTCTCCTGATGTTTCGCCTGCATCTGTGGCTGGCCTCTTTAGAGGATCTGATCCTCTGAAGATGCCAGCCACAGATGCAGGCGAAATGTCAGGAGAGAATGCTGCTAGAACACAGTCATACAGCCCGGAAACCACACAGCACCCCAATTAAATGACTTCTAGCTATTCAGAAATGATTTCCTGTCTTTGGCCCCTTCACCAGTTATGAGGGGTGGGGGTGACCTGCAGCCAACTAGGAGAGATCCAGGACGCAGTTTTGGTTCAAAGTATTGGGTCGGTTATATTTCAGACATAGGCCAAGGGAAGACAGAAGCCTTTCAAATGCCAGGGTACTCCCTTCCCTTCAGCACTGCTGAGAAACCTCCACTTAAAGGCATGCAAAAAAAAAACCTGCTCTAAAAAACTCCGTCCTTTTGAGATGGTTTAGCCGTTTCCGCTTCCTCCCAACAGAGCTTCTCAGATTCTTCTGGTGAATAATTTATCTGACACATTTTGCTGTTTATTTCTGTCTGTAAATTAGCCACAAGCTGGTACTGAATTTACAAGGGTGTTTGTTATCTTTGTTCCACAGACGGTTCCAGGCCGTTCTTTTTGTGAACCGCAAATACGCACCTTCTGAGTTCTTTGAGAGCGTGCCGTTCGTACCTATAGAATCCGTGCCTTAATTCATCTCACTGTGGATCGGTGAATAGGAGAAAAAACTGTTTGCTTGATGGCAGGAGAGGGGAGGGGAGGGGAGGGGAGGGGGTGGTTTCAGGTCGTCTGCCACCAGTGGAGTTTTGTGACCATGTTGCTATCTCCAGAGTTCACCATAATAATCAAGGCAGGTGTACAACAGGTACTGTCACAAATATTACACCCATGCGTACTCCAACTCACTAGGTGAGTATCCTTTTAACATTATCCTACTGTCACAAATATACAAAAAATGTTTAGTAAGTACACTGTCAGGTATGGCTATAAAACCTCTAGATTAGGATCCTGATATCCAGAGAGAAGGACTATTTAAAGAAGAGCCATTCAAGTGAAACTTGAAATTCAGTTTGGAAACTATCTAGTGTAAGAAAAAACAGCTGTGCTCCTAGAGGAGTAAGAAAAAGAATACTTTGTACAACAATTATTGGCTTGACAAAGGACTGCCGAAATAAAAACCTAATCTAGAGGTTTTATAGCCATACCTGACGGTGTACTTACTAAACATTTTTTGTATATTTGCGATAGTAAGATAATGTTAAAATGATACTCACCTAGTGAGTTGGAGTACGCATGGGTGTAATATTTGTGACAGTATCTCCAGAGTTCAGGCAAGTCAAAACGTACCCGAGCATTAATGAAAACTCTGTCTTCGGTAGGAGGATGGCTGGCTCAGCCAATTCTGCTTGAGCTTTCCTACAAATGCTCAGACTGAGTAGGGCCGGGGGGTTAGGGTTTTTGAGGAGAGCAAACTAATATCTATTTCGTGTAGGCTGGCTATGCATACCCTGCCTGCCCAGGGCCTGTCCCGTGGCTGCATGCTCCACATTGGGCTCTCCTGTAATTTTTCCTGCTACATGCAAGGAAGAGTCCCGACTGCAGCAGCCGGGTTCACCCAGCTCTTCTTCCGGGTTATCGGGGTCATCGCATTCTTCTGCCTCTTCAAAAAAATTTTTTTTAAAGATTTTAAATTGTTTTTGGGATTTCATCGTTGCTTCTGTGCATCGGTGGAACTATGTGATTGAAATGAGGAAAGGGGGGGGCATTCTTCTAATCCCTTGGAAGTGCAGGGGAAGTTCATGGGTGGGGGAATGCAGGCAGACACAAAGCAAGCCCTATGGACGTCAGGTTGCTTCACTGTTGCTGCGCAGGCGGGGAAAGGATCAGGCTTTCTCTGCTCTTCAAAGACCTGGGTCTTCTCCCATCTACTGCAAGGTGAGTGCGGAAAGGGGGGGGAGGGAAGACATCCATAAGGAAAATGCATAATAGGCAAAAAAAAATATATGGGGATTGTACCAATGAATTCTCTTTTAGGTGAGTAGTGAAGAAATCCTGAAGAAGACCATGTGCTAATGAGGAGAAGGCTTGCACTGTAACATGAAACCGGTGACTTCTCACGCTGCACCAGTATTAAGTTCCAAAAACCGTTTGGGTTGAGCCAAGGATCTAATTTCTCATTTGAATGTTGCCTCTATCCCAGATGGACAGTCTGGGATCTTCTATGCTTCTATGCTGCTTCTATGGGATCCTGTTTGATTATTGAGCGCTTCACTAGAGGAGAAGTCTTCATCTTTCCCTTTTACCTGTCTGTCTGTCTGTCTGTCTGTCTGTCTGTCTGTCTGTCTGTCTGTCTGTCTGTCTGTCTGTCTGTCTGTCTGTCTGTCTGCCTCATTTCTTTGCCCTGTCCTTCCCCCAAGGAGTCCAGTGGGTATTTGAACTTGGGGCTCCTGGATTCTAGTCCAGGGGTCTTCAAACTATGGCCCTCCAGATGTTCATAGACTACAATTCCCATGAGCCCTACCACTTGGCCATGCTGGCAGGAGCTGATGGGAATTGTAATTCATGAACATCTGGAGGGCCATAGTTTGAAGACCCCTGTTCTAGCCAGACACTCGAGCCACCACATCATACTGACCATCGAGTTGACTGAATGAGTGATCATCCGTGCTGTGGTTTTAATTTGTTGGTGATTCTGGTTTTTTGTGTCAGAACTGAAAAGCTAAGCAGGAAAGGTCTTGGTTAGTAACTATATGGGTGACGTCAAGAAATGCAGCGTTGCTACACAGGGGCAGGTAAAGGCAAAGCAACACTAAATATCTTTATGCCTTGAAAGCCATATAGGGTTGCCAAAAGCAGTGACTCGGCAGCACTTTTCACCACCCCCAGTGTAATGGCTCTTTCACCCGTGGGAAAAGCCACTTGGATAGGAGGAAATCTTCAGGCTTTGCTAAGAGGAGTGATAGAATTACGCTTGCCAGCACTACTCTGGCAAGTCCCAGGTGGTTTGGGGGACACGTCTAGGGAGGGTGGAGCTTTGTTGGGAGGTGTTATCACTTCCTCTGCGATGCTCTACAATTATATCACCACTGGATGGAGTACTGATGGAGATGACATCACCTCAAGGGGATACTCTAAGAATTCTCCCAATCTCTGATAAAGACCATAGAGATTGGGGGAAATAGCTGGAATGTGGTGATCGATGCTGTCCTTCTACCATTTTTTTCCTGCCACCACAAAATTAGTGATGATGTGGGAACTGAGGGCAAGGGAGCAGGTTGCCCATTGTCATGGGGCAAATGGTAACTCTAGGCCAGGGGTGTCCTACTGTGGTGCTTCAGATGTTCATGGACTACAATTCCCATCAGCCCCAATTGGCCATGCCAGCAGGGGCTGATGGAAATATTATTATGAACATCTGACGCGCCAGAGTTGGACATCCCTGCTCTAGGCAGATGGCGGCTTTCTACCACTGTTTTTATTTTGGGATGTATTTTCAAGATATGGCGTAGAAACATAGGCTGAGTAGCGAAGGAAGGGAGAACTTCGCTTGAAAGGGGCAGCAGATGGGCCCTGCTTATGGATTCATTGATGTTTTCTTATGGTTCCCAGCATTGCCCATTCAGGTCCATGACTACAAACAAGAGAAGGACAGTGTCTTGTCCCACTCTGACTCCTTGGTCAAAATGTGTGTGAAGTGATGTTGGGAGAGGCTACTGGAAAAGTTGATCCTGCGCCACTGCTGAGTAGTAACTGAACTGGGCTCCGTTGTCATTCACCCTCGATGGACTCGCGGTGCCTTGTTTGGAAGAGTCTTCCAACCCTGCCAACAGATGCAAGCGAAGAAGGAAAAACCAACCTGAGGAGGCATCCCCCAGCCAAGCCATAACACCTCCGTTCCCCACCTGCACCCCCCCCACAGCTGACATGCGTGCCATCAAAGTCCCCTGTCCTGTTCCAAAATCCTTTACTATTGGCAAAGTAATTGCCAGAGCAAAACTGCTGAAAGGTTGTGTGCTCCCACTTTCATCTCTGCTCATCCAAGATCTAGCAGGACCTCCTCATAAGCATTATAGAGACAGGGGAACGCCAAAGCCTGAAAGCTTGCCAGCCTCCCTCCCCTCCCCAAAAGCCTGCTCTCCCCCCCCACTCAATCCCGATCTTGACAATTGGATATTCTCATTCTATAAAATCCACCCATTCTTTGAATTCTTTGAATCCAGCTTTCCATCTGTGTTTTTGAAGCAAGATGTGTCAAAGTCAATTATCGATTCCAGGCGAGGATTTGAAAGCCATAGGAGAAGTACTGGCTCAGACCAGAGTCTTTATCCTCCCAGGTTTTCTTGCACCAGGACCAGATTGATCGTTTCCAGTTTTCTGACGCAGCCTCTCTGCTCCCTTTCTTTTCTTGCTTCTTCTGGGGGTTTCCTGATTAAACTATGGCAGAGCAGGACTCAATTGATCCTTCCTCCGAAATCCGCACTTCTTATGAGGAAGGAAAACAAAGCCCCTGCATAATTCAAAAAACAAACATAGATTGGAAAGGGAGAGGGGGGGGGGGAAAAGAAAAGAAAATCAATACCGCTACAACTGATCCTGCAGATAAATGAGCTGGCAGAGTTCTCCTGGAAATAAAGGAGTTCTACTCCGGACGACGGTGAGGCACAGACTGCTAAAGTGACTCTGCAGTGGGAGCAGAAGATGGTAACATTTACCAAACATTTGGAGGCAGCGTCCAAACCATTTTGAAAACAGCCCTTAAATAGTCCCTGGCACCAAGCCAGCATCTGCACTTTCTTGGAAAGTGGACAAGAGACTCCTATAAATGGAACCCGGGCCGCACATTCATCTAGCTCGATGCTGCCTGCTATGGGCTCTGCAGCCCTTTGAGTGAAGCAGAAGGTAGTTCCCATTATTTTAGTGTCAGGGCTGGAGACTGATCCTGGGGTCTTCTTCTAGCACCGACCTCTTGCTGTGTGGCTGAGCACCTGGGGTTTGTGGGTAAAAGATACCTTTAACTACGTGGCAGAGTGCATGGAGGCAAGGCACAGCAGAGCTTCTCCGGGGTGTGTGTGTGTGTGTGTGTGTGTGTGTGTGTGTGTGTGTGTGTGTGTGTGTGTGTGTGTGTGTGTGTGTGTGTGTGTGTGTGTGTGTGTGTGTGTGTGCTTCTCCGGGTGTGTGTGTGTGTGCGCGCGCTTCTCCGTGTGTGTGTGTGTGTGTGTGTGTGTGTGTGTGTGTGTGTGTGTGTGTGCTTCTCCGTGTGTGTGTGTGTGTGTGTGTGTGTGTGTGTGTGTGTGTGTGTGTGCGTGCGTGCTTCTCCGGGTGTGTGTGTGTGTGTGTGTGTGTGTGTGTGCGCTTCTCCGTGTGTGTGTGTGTGTGTGTGTGTGTGTGTGTGTGCGCTTCTCCGTGTGTGTGTGTGTGTGTGTGTGTGTGTGTGTGTGTGTGTGTGTGTGTGTGTGTGTGTGTGTGTGTGTGTGTGTGTGTGTGGTGTGTGTGTGTGTGTGTGTGTGTGTGTGTGTGTGTGTGTGTGTGTGTGTGTGTTCACAGCAACAAAGGAAGCTTCGGAGTCCAATTAGTCACCTTCTAACTAAGAAGAGGAGTCTTTATTAGTGAACTCCATTCTACGCCGAACAGTGAAAGAGACAGGTTCTCTATTCCAGTCTATCTAGCTCCGTGGTGGCGAACCTTTGGCACTCCAGATCAGAAATGATACCTAGAGCAAACTAGAGCCCTGGGCAAAACCACAGGTTTGATGCCCCCCTATGGCCAGCCACCCCCTTACCCCGTGACCAAACAATGATTTTTTTCCACTGGGTCGTTTCAAAGTCACCATCACCATCAATGAGTCATTGTTATAGAACATGCCCCAACTCACAAATCTGAACACAGCAATGGGCCATTACACACAGCAGAAATCAGTTTTAGCAAGCAGTGGCAAATTGCTTTCAAAATGTTTTATTACTGCTATGCAAACCTTTTATGGCGTTGTACCCAGCCCCCCAATTGGGCGAAACAGCATCACTCTCAATGTTATTTAAACGAGGGAGCCCAGATTCTCCCTTTAAGGTAGATTTAAAATTAGGGAGGCTCCCTCATTTCATAAACAAAGTGGGGGTGGATTTAACAACAGTAACAACAACTTAGCAACAACAACAACAGCAACCTTTGTGGGCATTGAGGGAATACAAAGAAAGAAAGAAAACAAGCATTGGCAGGAAGGGAGTGGATTTAAAAAGAGAATCTGGGAAAATTTAGAGGGGGGTGCCTGCTGTCAGGGGTGCAATTATTAAGATAGCTTGGCATAAATGTCAGAGTATCTTCATGGGACCCTACTGATGATCTCTTTAGGTTTGGTGAAGTTTGGTTCAGGGGGTCTAAAGTTATGGACCCTCAAAGGTGTAGCCCCCATCTCCCTGTAAATGCAGCTGGAAACAATGGGAGATGGGGCACTACCTTGGGGAGTCCATAACTTTGGACTCCCTAAACCTAACCTGTCTCTGTGATCCTATCATCAGGAGAGTCTCCAAAAAAATCAGTGAAATTGTAGTTGTTGCTAGCATAAAATCTGCGCCCCATGCATACCAGATAGCGGAAAAAACACTGAATACACAAAATCCCCCACAGGCAGACCTGCAATTTTTTCACCCACCACCTGGAGTGGCTCACAGGCAACTGCCCACTTTGCCCCAATAGGAGGAACGCCTCTGCTCCAGATGTATGGACTACAATTTCCATCAGCCCCTGCCAGCATGGCCCAATTGGCTGATGGGAAGTTTCTAATCACATAACATCTGGAGTGCCAGAGGTTTACCACCACTGATCTAGCCAGATGAATGAAAACACCTCTCTCCACACGTGGTGCAAGATGGAAGGTGTGTGTGTAAGAATGGTGGAGAGTGGAGGACAAGCAGGAAGGAAGGAAGTTCTCTGAGAGTAGCAATCTACACATCAAATGGATAGTGTCAGAGTGGTAGAGAAAAGGTGTCCAGTATCTTGACCCGCTCTGGCTATCTGACTCACTGATAAGTCCCCCTCTGTCCCTGAGGCAGGGAAAAGCGTAAAGCCCTTCGCTGGCAACAGTGTTCAGTGGTAGAGCATCGGCAGCTTGGCACGTGGAAGATCCCAGATTCAATCTCCAATTAAAAGGCTCCAGGTAGTCCAGAGATGGAAAAAAGACCACAGCTGGAGACCCTGGACAGCAGCTGCCGATTTTAAGAAGACAATATGGACCTCAAGTGGACCAGTGGTCTACTTCAGTATAAGACAGTGAGGACATGCGTCCGCAGTATTCCTTCCTAACAGAATCCTTTCTGTGGCTTCCAAACCATGTGTTCTAACTCAAAAGCGTATACCTGCTCTGTGCCCCAAAGTTAGAAGCTCATCACATTAAGTTCCAGGCTACTAGGCATTATTCACTCAGAAGTCAATCCAATGAGGCAGCAGGTCCAAGTGGAAACAGTAAGGATTCCAATAGGTTGCCCAGATTCAGGTTAGGAAACTCCTGGAAATTTGGGGATGGAGCACAGGAGGGGGTCTACAGAGAACTCAGTAGGGTGCAATGCCACAGAGGAGTCCACCCCACGCCCAGCCCGCAGCAGAGTCCACCCCACCCCACCCCACCCCACCCCCAACCCATGCAGCATCCATTTTCTCCAAGGGAATCATTCTCTGTAGTCTAGCAATGAGCTGTGGATCTGGGGGTTCCCCAGGTCCCACCTGGAGGCTGGCATCCCAAACTGTCGCAAAGTTCAAGTTGCTGTGTTAATATCTCACTGAGAGCGGGAGGGGAAACAGGCAAGTGTCCAGTGGCCCTTTACTGTGTAGCCAATGAACTGCTGACTTTGTGGCCAGTGGTCTCTTTGATCAGATGCAAGAAGTCATCCCCTTTATTGTGTGACCCCTTTTTAGACTGTTAGGTATTGTTGTGGCTTAAGAGAAGTCAGGTTTAGGCTTAGCAGCTAAGGTGCAAACTGTATTGCACTAAGCTGAGCTGCACCTGGATAACTTTAAAACCTGGATAGCTTTAAAAAGTGCTTGGACAGATTTAAAAAGGCTTTAAAAAGGGCTTGGACAGATTTGTGGAGGAGAAGTCGATCTACAAACAATCACTTGATCCTCCTTGATCTCAGATTGCCATTGCGCCATGACCAGGTGCTCAGAGAGCAGCATGTAGCAGCAGAAGGCCATTGCTCTCACATCCTGCATTACGTGAGCTCCCAAAGGAGCACCTGGTGGGCCACTCTCTTGAGTAGCAAGAGTGCTGGACTAAGATGGACTCTGGTCTGATCCAGCAGGCTGGTTACTTATGTGCTTATTACCAGTCCTCCATTCACTGATTTCTGGCCAGTTTAGGCCCCTTCCGCTTTACATACAGAATAGTACACTTTCAATCCACTTTCACAATCGTTTTGCAGAGTAGGATTTTGCTATTCCTTACAAGCAAAATCCTAGCTGCAAAGTGGATTGAAAGTGCAATATTCTGCATGTGCAAAAGGAGCCTTAGAAAGGTATAACTCTGCTTAAGGTTGCTCTGTGCAATGCTGATTAGAAAACCAGCAGTTCGATGCTTTCCTCTGCTTCAGGTTTTGGGCAAACAATCCTCTTTCAGCCTCAGCCTCCTGAAATAGCTAGCCATGGTCCTCTTGGCAAGGATTCATGAGATGACTCTCATTAAATCCTTTGTGTTGCCCCCCCCCTTAAAAAAAAGAGGACTCAAGTGTCATTTCTAACCACTGCTCCCACTGTCAAACTTAGGATCTGGAAATCATGAACACTGTAGATTTGTTCTGAAGCCTTTATTTCAGAGCATAGGTAATGTCGTCAAAAGAGGAATCTAGCCATTCCCGAGCATCACTACCTGTGTCCCGTTGTCCCCTCCCACAGAATAAACGGCTCCTACTCTCACTTTACAAACTTCTAAAGCATTTACTACCAAGAAGCATTTACCAAGCCTGGGAACAGTTCACACCTTCCTTTGATAAGATCTGTGTCCAGGATACCCTGGGAGCTCTGAGGGGAAGACACCGGACTTTCCTTCCCCATATCAGAGGATGGTAGCCCGCCTCCCCCTGCCCTACCTGCCATTTTGCACTGACAGGTTCAGTCCTGACAAACATCCTGGAAAGCGTCTTCATTCTCTGTTTCCCTAGAGTATCTTGGGAGGGTAGAGGGGTCTTACAATAGGTGCCACACACTTCAGTCACTTAGAGGCACATTCGACCTTCCCTTCCATCCCTACCGCCTCGCCTTGATCCACTTTTCACCTCTCTGCCTGTCTTGGCGCTTGCTGTCTTGGCTGACCAGTCACCTTGCCACTTGACCCTGACTGGCTGCTGGCTGCCTTGCCCAGCCCTTCGCCTCACCTGGCTCACCACCTTGCACAGCACTGCCCTGCTGCTTGGCCAAACTCACACACACGCCGACAGCCGTCTCACCCAGGGGTTCCAGTTTTGGGGCAAGGCTGCAAGTTCAGGAGCTTGCCACCGGGCACCAGGCACTTTCCACGGTATGTTTTTTCCCTCTTATTGTTACCGCGCTTATACAGTGGTAACTTTTGCAATCTCCGAAGTACCTAGCTCTCAGCAGCGCCCAGAGAGCAAGCAAGACCTAGCTTTTAGCAAGTATAATAAAAAGAAGGTTTATTGAGATGCTGACCTAGAGTATCAACACCTCCGTTCCACACAGCCACTCTATGCCTAGCAGCCTTCTAACATCTTAAGCCACCCTTTCTCCCATCAGAATTGGAAGAACCCAAGACAGCCCACCACCATTCATTAACAAAATTCAAAACAACCAATCATGCATTTTGCAACGTGCAGGAACCAATCAATCAAGTCCGATAGGCATCTCCTTCTTAGGTTTTAGCCAGAGTAGAGAGCGGCGATGACGTAATGCCCTGGCGGGAGAATCACAAAGAGATCCCAGGTGTTCCAAGTCAGGAAATGGGAGCTTGATGACAATGGCCCCTTATCTGCCTGCTGACGGGATTTGGCAGGGCGAGGCGCTTTCCGAGATCTTCTTTTGTGTACGTCCATCAAGGGACCTTTACACATGAAAGGGCGGAGCTCAGGTAGGACCGAGATGGACTCCTGCCATGAGCCAAGGAGGTTCTGCGCCCAGTCACAGATACAGAGAAAATTATAAATCCTATTTCCTATCTGTACAGGTGGCTTCTACCTACCTAACACTAAAATAAAACATAGTTTAATCAAGTCAAACAAAAAGTCCAGA
Source organism: Sphaerodactylus townsendi (assembly GCF_021028975.2). Lineage (NCBI taxonomy): Eukaryota > Metazoa > Chordata > Lepidosauria > Squamata > Sphaerodactylidae > Sphaerodactylus > Sphaerodactylus townsendi. The sequence continues at coordinate 11,278 of NW_025951071.1, forward strand.
AATTGGAACCTTTACTTCTGGCTCAGCTATCAGTATCAACTCTCAAAAGTGTGTAAAGTAGCAGCTAAATTAATCTATCTAATCTATTAATCAATCTAATGACTGATTGATAATGGACTAGAATACTTTGGACCAGAAGCTGGGGATTTGTTTTGAACCAAGAAAGCAAGAAGGGATACGGAACCCCAAAACATGGCCATGCAGCAATGCAGGATGACTTTATGAAGGCAGAATAATAGGAGGCTGAGCAGATTCATTTATCTGCAAGAAACGTAACCTGAGTTTGATGTTTAGGATCTGGCTTCTGTGCTGCTTACTGATCAAAACAGGCTTTTGTGTGAAGAAGTCGTAGAGATTAACACGGCTTCTGCAAATAAGGAGAGGCTGGGAATGTAGGATGTAAAATCCCACTGCTTTCCTCTCTTCCCGCCCATAGTTCCTTCCTGCAGGTATGAAGAACGAAGGGGCTTCTTTGAAAATCACTTTTCTGACTTTAATTCCTTGGATTCCACAGGAAAAGCTCCTGTATTTGCAGAAATGAGGGGGGGGAAATAATTTTTTGGTGTGCACGAGACTGCCACAGGTTCTATCAATAGGTGGTGCTACACCTTTACTTTATTTCCAGACTGTGTCCCTCTCTGGATGGTTGTGTGTTGCAATGATTCTTGTGTGTGTGTGTGTGTGTGTGTGTGTGTTATTGCGTGTGCGCGTGCGTGTGTGGGAGAGGGGAGAGGGAGAGGGAGAGAGAGAGAGAGAGAGAGAGAGAGAGAGAGAGAGAGAGAGAGAG
>NW_025951072.1:0-12062 GCF_021028975.2 Sphaerodactylus townsendi
AATCAATCAATCAATCAATCAATCAATCAATCAATCAATCAATCAATCAATCAATCAGACCAGTCCAACCATGTCACATGTTGGTGCTGAAAGGATGTGGTGGTGGTAGTGGTGAATTCTCTGGCAGTGATCGAATCAGCTGTCTGGTTGTCCTAGGTCTCTGGAAAGGTCTCTCCCTGCCATTGGCTGTGTTGCTATGATCTCGAGAAGAGACAATTTGCCATTGGTGGAGGTCTGAGAGAAGGACCAGGCAAATCAGATAAAAGACCCTCAGAATGAAGGGGTTCAAAAATGTCTTGGGAAGTGTGGACTGATCCTGGACAAGGGGAGGCGTTGGGCAAGGAGTGGGAAAGAGAATGGTTTGGACAAGCATCCCTGTTTGTTCATCAGAATAGTACAAGGAAAGGCAGTGGTGTAGGAGGTTAAGAGCTCATGTATCTAATCTGGAGGAACCGGGTTTGATTCCCAGCTCTGCCGCCTGAGCTGCCGAGGCTTATCTGGGGAATTCAGATTAGCCTGTGCACTCCCACACACGCCAGCTGGGTGACCTTGGGCTGGTCACAGCTTCTCGGAGCTCTCTCAGCTCCACCTACCTCACAGGGTGTTTGTTGTGAGAGGGGAAGGGCAAGGAGATTGTAAGCCCCTTTGAGTCTCCTGCAGGAGAGAAAGGGGGGATATAAATCCAAACTCTTCTTCTTCTCTTCTTCTTACATTAGTAAATAGGCTGTGTTTCCTCCGCTGAAACTTTAGGCTCGGCCAGAAATGTTTTTTGACACCCAAGAGCAGTATTAAAATTGCTCCAGCAGCACTAGAGTTGTGCTGACGATTCTCTGCAGCTGGCTGGTAACATGTGGACGCAACATTAAGCATGTATAGATCTCTTTTAAACCCACGTGGGACTGCCTCGGGGTAACCCGATAGGGCCACTTTCCCCGGAACCTTTTGCACATCTGCGTGATGATCACATATTACGTGTCTGTTATGGGCAAATAGTGTGTTTCCTTCCGTATGAAGTTAGGGGCCGTTGATCTCAGCGGTTTCAAGGTGGCACTGTTTAAGAAGGCAATTGGGGGAGGCTAATTTTATCTTGTAGATGTTTATTCCGTGCTGTTATTGGATTGGCGATGTGGAAATAAGCATAAGCATTTTATTGTCATTGTGCACGCACAACGAAATTTGCAGCAGCATTCCTTGATGCACACAATTTCAGACTCATACCCCATCCTCCCTTTCCCCTTCCTCCACCCATCCCTACACAGCCCCAAACACATCAACACGAAATACTTATGGTATGTTTTTCTATCTTTCTGCTTTTTTTTTTTTTAAAAAAAATGTGTTTTGAACACTACCTATTCTTTGATGCATTCTCTTTGTGTTGGTGTGTTTCAGCCTCCTCTTGATAGGTAGGGGAGGTGGGATATAAATGTTCTTCAGTAAAACTCGGCGCATTTGACTCTTGAAACCTCAAGCTCTTTAGCCAGACTAATTATCTTTGACCTGTAGCTTCCTTGGCAGAACAATAATTGCATCTCTCAAGTGGTTCCTTTTTTCTTCCTCTGTGAGGTTTTCAGAGTATTTTTATACCTCTCTGAGAAGGTGCATCAGTTGGCTCCAAGGCCAAGGTTTCCCTGTGCTAAGCCAGTGCTGTTCTTCTTTTTGTCTCCGGCAGATCAGCGGCGAGGCTCAGGAACTCTACTCCGTCCGACACGGCCCGGTCCGAGCTGCTCGAATCCTGCCGTCGCCACAGATTAGTAAGTGTGGGATTTTGTGTTCTTAAAACCTCCTCCCAAGAGCAGCAGTGGTGTAGGAGGTTAAGAGCTCGTGTATCTAATCTGGAGGAACTGGGTTTGATTCCCTGCTCTGCTGCCTGAGCTGTGGAGGCTTATCTGGGGAATTCAGATTAGCCTGTACACTCCCACACACGCCAGCTGGGTGACCTTGGGCTAGTCACAGCTTCTTGGAGCTCTCTCAACCCCACCTACCTCACAGGGTGTTTGTTGTGAGGGGGGAAGGGCAAGGAGATTGTAAGCCCCTTTGAGTCTCCTGCAGGAGAGAAAGGGGGGATATAAATCCAAACTCCTCCTCCTCCTCCTCCTCCTCCCCACCACCATATTGTCTCCTAACTACCTGGTTACTTTTATTCAGTTAGGAAGAGGGAATTACTGTGACCCCCTCTCAAAGTTAAGGACAAGACTGTGGCAGCCACATTTGCCCAGTGATGTCCGTCGTGTTTTCATACAAAGCGGAGATTGACATGATTGTGCAGGCAGCAGACCTCGTGAGCACACGCAGCTGCCTTTTATTGAACCCGACCTCATCCCATTAAAACTAGCCTTGTCTACTTCGACCAGGGGTCTGCAACCTGCGTCTCTCCAGATGTTCATAGACTACGATTCCCATAGAGCCGCAGGTTGCAGACCCTTGACTTAGACTGAGAGGGCCATCTCCCCAGAGCTCAGGTTTTTCACATATTGCATGACCTGATCCTTCAGCTGTAGTTGCCAGGAACAGAATCAAGTAGATGCCTTTCCACTGAGCTGCAGCCCCTCTCCTGTCTTCCAGAACCCCCGCAAACTTTTCTCTGAATTTAGTTCACTTATAGGCAATGTTCCCTGTAAGCTGTGCAGCTGTGCAGACACTGTATTGGTGCTGCGCAGTTTGGACAGCTGCCGGTAGGGGAAGCTCTCGCAGAGCTCTCACAGGCTGCTCTGTGCCGCTCAGTGGTAGGGAACTTCCATGCAGTTCCCTACAGTGGTGGGATCCAAAAATTTTAGTAACAGGTTCCCATGGTGGTGGGATTCAAACTGTGGCGTAGCGGGGCACGACAGGGGGCATGGCCGGGCATTCTGGGGCGGGGCATTCCTGGGCGGGGCTGTGGCAAGGACGCAGCCACTGCGCCGGTTCTTGGGCGGGAAACGAATGCACGCTGGTGCAGGCTGCCACCCTTCTTGGGTCGCTGTGCTGTTCTTCCGGTTGCCAGGGACTTTGTAATATAGGGGAGTGTTCCAAAATGAAACCTTCAGCTTGCAGGTTGAAGGAATGTAGCCATTTTACCAGTTCAGTACAGAAACATCTTCTCCCGTATAGGTGAAGCAGTTTTTAGTCTCTTGAGATGACACAGCATGTTCCTTTCATTGTCAAGGGTCATACTTGGTTTTGGTTTTTTTTTTAATCTGTAACGGTTCCTGTAAAATCTGTAACAGACCAATTTTGCTTTTGGTCTGACCTCACCTGGAATACTGTGTCCCGTTCTGGGCGCCACAATTCAAGAAGGATATTGACAACCTGGAACAAGTCCAGAGGAGGGTGGCCAAAATGATAGAAGGTTTGGATTCCATTCTCTATGAGGAGCTGCTTAGGGAACAAGGTGTGTTTTGTCTGGAGAAGAGGAGGTTACAGGGTGACATGATAGCCTTGTTTACATATTTGGAGGGATGTCACGTTGAAGGGGGAGCAAGTTTGATTTCTGCTGCTCCAGAGACCAGGACAAGGAGTAATGGATTCAAGGTGCAGGAAAAGAGATTCCACCTAAGCATCAGGAAGAACTTCCTGATGGCCAGGGCTGTTCAACAGTGGAATTCACTGTCTCGAAGGGTGGTTAGGGTCTCCTTCTTTGGAGGTTTTTAACCAGGGGCTAGATGGCCATCTGTCAAGGGTGCTTTGGTTGTGTATTCCTGCATGGCCCTTGATGGCCCTTGTGGTCTCTTCCAACTATATGATTCGGTTATTGGGACCAGAGGAAGGTGTCCACTTGTGCTGGAGCATGTGCAGAAGCAGAAACTGCGCTGGCAGTTTGCGCTAAGTTATGGGTTGTTGCAACCAACTTGCATTTCTGCTTGTGGAAGACATTGTGCAGATAATTACAGCTGTTCTTCATTGTACTAGGTCTGTTACTCGCACAAGTAGCCTTATTTAGTTTATTTTGCGAAGCTTATACCCTGCCTTTCTGCCCTCATAAGGACCACCAAGACGGCTAACAAATTAAAACATATGTAATAAAATCACATTTTAAAACACAAAAACACACGATTAATAGTGCGATTCTTGGTGGGGGAGGAGGGGGGGTGCCAAAAGGGCTCCTGGAAGTGGCAGGCGGGTGCGCTGACGTGGGTGCCACAACGGACAAATGTACCGATGGAGGGACTAATATGCCAGTGGTGGGGTGCGGTGCAACTATGTAGCACCCAATCCTGGAAGCTGCTGAGTGCACCAGTGCTCCTCCGCTGTGGGAGTGTTAGGTCTCGAACCTTAAGCCAATAAACGGACTCTGTGGAATCTGTGGATCACTGGAATCACTGGTGCGACTGCACTTGGAGTCCTGTGTTCAGTTCTGGTCACCCCATCTCAAAAAGGATATTGAGGAGATAGAAAAAGTGCAGAGAAGGGCAACGAGGATGATTGAGGGACTGGAGCACCTTCCCTATGAGGAGAGGCTGCAGCGTTTGGGACTCTTTAGTTTGGAGAGGAGACGTCTGAGGGGGGATATGATTGAAGTCTATAAAATTATGCACGGGGTAGAAAATGTTGACAGAGAGAAATTTCTCTCTCTTTCCCACAATACTAGAACCAGGGGGCATCCATTGAAAATGCTGGGGGGAAGAATTAGGACTAATAAAAGGAAACACTTCTTCACGCAACGTGTGATTGGTGTTTGGAATATGCTGCCACAGGAGGTGGTGATGGCCACTAACCTGGATAGCTTTAAAAAGGGCTTGGACAGATTTATGCAGGAGAAGTTGATTTATGGCTACCAATCTTGATCCTCCCTGATCTGAGATTGCAAATGCCTTAACAGACCAGGTGATCGGTCTGTTAACAATAACAATAATAATAATAATAATACTTGTATACCGCCCTCCCCCTGAGGGCTCAGGGCGGTGAACAACAAGATATACGAATAGAGCATAAAATAAATCAATAAGTACCAGAGTTAGTTAAATAAATAATTATGGCTCTATACACATATGAAGTCTACTGTGTTTTGGTCTCCTTTTGTTTGGGTGGCTTCATATTCAGTCATCCTGCTCGCTACGTGAAAGGACGATTCAAATTAGTTCGTATTAAATTGAATCAAATCTGGTGGGTTTTTTTTCCATAAAATGTTTGGGTTTTTCTTTACATAGTTTGGTAGAAAGTAAACCTTTGATTAAAAGCAACCGGGGCGCATTATTGACTGGTCTTTGGACTCAGATGAAAGTAACCCTGTAGTCAGAGGTCTCAGATAGCCAGCGCTTGAAACAGGACTGGGAGAGGAATAAAAGGGAATTCTGTAAAGAAGACGCTGATAGCCATCAGCCGTGCAGAAACAGCCTCTTTACTGGGAAACTATAAAAAAGAGGGGGAATGGTTGGATGTAGGGGCTGCTTGTGGAGGAACTTGGCGTGTTCCTTGAAAGAGATTGCAGCCGGAGATAAGTAGCCCATTCCCAGGTGTGAAAGGGAAAACTCATGCTTTTAACTCGGTGGCTGTTTCAACATTGCAGCGTAATAGTTTGTCAGCTATGTTGCTAAAGTATCCTAATCCTTTGATGTTCAATCCTTCGCTGCGTCGGGCTCTCGGAGGCATAAAGCGGCTCTGTTTGGGAGAGTTATTTCATGTCTTGGCTTTGGGAGATGAATTGGCATTATCTGATTTTGCGAGCTTCTACGGCGCGGTCTGTTCGCGTGTGGGTGCGCTTGCGTTTTCTCTTGATTTAAAGGCAGAATCAGACCTGTGGAGGTCTGCGGCTTTGAGACTTTTCGAGCTTCAAGGAACCCTTTCCTCACCGTCTCGTCTATCAAAGATCCCTAGCGTGGGGTGTTGTGGGGTTCCCGGCTGTATGTTCTAGTACAGTGATGGCAAACCTTTTCGAGACCGAGTGCCCAAATTGCAACCCAAAACCCACTTATTTATTGCAAAGTGCCAACACGGCAATTTAACTAAATACTGAGGTTTTAGTTTAGAAAAAACAGTTGGTTCCGAGGCATGCGTTACTCGGGAGTAAGCTTGGTGGTAGTCGGTGGCTTTGCTTTGAAGCAACCATGCAACTCTTCCAATGGGTGAATCACGACCCTTGGAGGGTTTACTCAGAAGCAGGCCCCCTTCCCAGCAACCGTGCTTACTCCCAGGTAAAGGATCGTGCTTTAGTTCTTCGCATGAAAATCAGTGGGGTTTAACAGCGCTTAACAGGGTTACCTACACTGCTTCCCCAAAACTAGGTCTTAGGTTTAATGCTAATAATCGAGCCCAGTGGCCCAGGCCAGCCTAGGTGTATGTCGGGGGGCACTCTGTTTGTGCGTGCCCGCAGAGAGGGCTCTGAGTGCCACCTCTGGCACCCTTGCGTCTTCAGAGGATCAGATGCAGGCGAAACGTCAGGAGAAAATGCTACTAGAACACGGCCATACAGCCTGGAAACCACAGGACACCCCAGTGATTCCGTCCGTGAAAGCCTTCGATGATAACCCTAGCACTGACTGCTGTGGAACTGGGTGTTGCAGTGGATTGGGGGATGTGTGCCCTAGGGGTTGCTGCTGCTATGCCCGAACCAAAAGCGTGTGTTAAACTATGTCCAACCATTCCCCTGCAGCCGATGCAGTGCAGAAAAAGATTCAAGGGGAAATAAGAGTTTTCAGGAAAGTTAGTCCACAATTATGGGTCTTCTCAGTGAAGGGCCACTGGAATGCTTTTGAAGAGAATCTGAAAGAAGGCTCATTAAATCCTGGGTGCTAAAAATTTCATTTTGGCACCTGCTATTTTCAGAAATTATTTTATTCTTATTTATTCGATTTGATATCTATCCCCGAAGGGCTCAGAGGACCCAACCAGCGCTCCTTTATAAGGTGTTCATACATTCCTTGTACACTGGCTTGTAGGTTTGCCTTCAGAGCCCACTTAGCAACTCTCCTACATTTTCTGTTCTGTGGTTCCAGTTCGGTGTTTCTATGACTTTGAAAGTTTACTTTTTACAAATGTTCCAGTGTTTTAACTGGAAGAAAATTGCCCAAGATATGCCCTCTTACGGGATGTGGAATGGTTCTCAACCTTCCTAACGCCGCAGCCCTATAATACAGTTCTTCATGTTGTGGTGACCCCCAACCCTAACATTTATCCATTTTACAGATGGAGAACACTAATGCAGAGAGTCTTAGGCGACCCCTGTGAAAGGGTCATTCGACCCCCAAAGGGGTCCCGACCCACAGGTTGAGAACCACTGGTATAGTCAGATCTTGTAAGCTAAATAAGGTTGGTATTTGGATGAGGGGACTGCCAAGGAATGCTCTTCAGAGGAATTCAGTGACAAACCACTCCTGCTTTTTGCTTGCCTTGAAAGCCCTTCTAATCTGAACATTCCCCCCCTCTAACCACACATCGCTTTAGCTTTTCAATGTTATGTGGACACAAGGAAAGACGCATGTTTGGGGACACTGTTGAATGAATTCTCACTCTTTCCCCAGCGGTCCCTTCTCAGCTGTGTCCCCTGTTGCAGCTTCTGCAGCTTTTGTCCCGTAGAATTAAACAGGAGCCGCTGAGAACCAAGGGAGACCCTTGTGACAAAACGTTGCCCTTCATCCAGTGCTAGTCCAAGTGAGCATTGGAAGTTTGTCAGCAATACTCATGAAGGAACTGCGTGAACGTATCACATTAGGGCCGCTGGATATGCTGCAGCCTTTGGGATTTGACAGTCGAGGGTGACTGGCACGAGAAGGAAGCGCCAAGAAGAAGCCCACATAAGATGAAACTTTAATGTCATTGTGCACGCACAACAACAATACAAACATCCCCCGATGCACATTTCTGCCATCCTCACACCCCATCTTCCACAATCCCCCTTCCAACCATCCCTACGCAGCCACAGCCATGTCAACGCGACACCGTGGAGTTCAGCATAGCCACAGCTCTAGAATAGAAACTATCTCTGAGCTTGGTTGTCCTTGTTTTTATGATCCTATATCGTCTGCCAGATGGTAATATTTCAAAAAAAGAGTGTGCAGGGTGAGACGGGTCTTTCGGAATATTCTGAGCTTTCTTTAAGCAGCGGGAATTATAGAATTCTTCCAAAGAGGGGAGAGGGCATCCAATAATTCTCTGGGCAGTAGTGATTCCCCTTTGGAGCACCTTCCTATCCGCCACTGTGCAACTGGCAAACCATGCACAGATGCAGTAGGTTAAGACACTCTCTATGGCACAGCGGCAGACGGTCACCAGCAGTTTTTCATTCAGTTGTTGTTTTCTTAAAAGTTAAGAACATAAGAACTAGCCTGCTGGATCAGACCAGAGTCCATCTAGTCCAGCACTCTGCTACTCACGGTGGCCCACCAGGTGCCTTTGGGAGCTCACATGCAGGACTTGAAAGCAATGGCCTTCTGCTGCTGCTGCTGCTCCCGAGCACCTGGACTGTTAAGGCATTTGCAATCTCAGATCAAAGAGGATCAAGATTGGTAGCCATAAATCGACTTCTCCTCCATCAATCTGTCCAAGTCCTTTTTAAAGCTATCCAGGTTAGTGGCCATCACCACCTCCCGTGGCAGCATATTCCAAACACCAATCACACGTTGCGTGAAGAAGTTTTTCCTTTTATTAGTCCTAACTCTTCCCCCCAGCATTTTCAATGAATGCCCCCTGGTTCTAGTATTGTGAGAAAGAGAGAAAAATGTCTCTCTGTCAACATTTTCTACCCCATGCATAATTTTATAGACTTCAATCCTATCCCACCTCAGACGTCTCCTCTCCAAACTAAAGAGTCCAAGTTTCAGATAATACAATCTCTGCTTGGCCTTCTTAACCACTGCGGCAGTCTGAACGTTCCAGGTCAGATCCTCTCTAATCATAACACCCCGGAACGTTTTCCTCACTTTGGAAAGATACTCGGTAGCTGGCTCAGACAACCCAACGTGCTTGCAGTTTGGGTCTGCATTGTATTTAGACAACAGGATCCTAATGGACTCAATAATCCAATTTTGAATAAAACAAATCTTAATAAACCTACAATCATGCCCTACCTGACTACTTTATGTAATGTAAATTATAGAAGAGCTTTTAGCCTTTTGCGTTACAATGCCCTTTCACCTGCTTATACTGAAGGGATATATAATAAAGTCCCTATTGATGACTTGGACTTGTATTTGCCAATCAGGGTATTGAGACCACAGAACACATTGTATTTGAGTGCACACTTTCCAATGTGATACGCAGGACGCTTCTGTCCTACGTTCAGACAAATTGCTCTTTGGCAAAGAGGGATAAGATGAAAATACTGTTGTCAGATACAAACAAACGTCGAACATATTCTGTTGCTAAGTTTGTGTGGATATCTAGTAAAATCAGGAAGGTGCGACAGAACTCCATCGGGTGTGCTAGCTAATTCCTCTTTATTACTTTTAGGCGGACGTCGTTTTGCTTACTTGGTATTATTTATACTGAATTTGTTATATAGTCTATCTGTATTGTATCTGTGTCTGTGCAGTTTTAAATCTGGAATATTATTGGTCGGTGACCGTAAATAAATCTGAATTGCTCATACAACACGTATGGTAGCTCTATATCTGACAACCATTTTAAAGTGCTAATTTATTCCCATTTTATTACTTTATTACTTTTAACTGTATTTTAAAAAAATATATTATACCAGTACACTAAACCAAATTGGTTCATTATATTTTGCTTTTAACTTACTAAACAGATCTATTTTTATTGCAATTTTATATTAGATTGTATTTTTACATTGATATGTAGGGGTATTTACTGTCATTTGCTCTGGCTATTTCTTTAAAAAAAAATCTGAAGTGATTTGAATCCCTCGAAGTCAACCATCAAGTTATGTGGACTATTTCCTTGCTACTGAACTATACTTGAGACTGCAGAATGTGTCTGTGTAAATCCTGATCTATCTATGCCTATTAAAGGTTAATAAAGATAAAGATACAGATACAGATAAAGAAAAATAAATCTGAATCTAATTCCACAGTGGGAGTGCAATTTCAATTAAAGACTTGTTTTTACCAGCTTCATGTTTTTCTGGTTAATTTTGCTGTTGCGTTGGCTCGGCAGTCAGAGTTATTCGACTGAGAGGTGCTGAGATGGAAAGTCTTTGTTGGACAGCATCAAATCTTAAACCTATTTATTTGTTTTGCTTCATTAATTTTATATGCTTCCTTTCCCCTCGCAGGCTCAGGGTGGCCAGCGACATTTTATAAAGCAGTAAAATCAAATATAGAAACATATAAAGAACATTTAAGTCTGCATCTAAACTCCTCATAGACAATGATGATTGTTTATTGAAAAACAACTACTCCACCTGAACCCTGGCCTTAGGAGAACTATATCCAGAGGTGGGATCCAGCAGGTTTTCACAGGTTCCCGAGAGTAGGTTACTCATTATTTGTGTGTGCCAAGAGGGGGTTACTAATTGGGGATTTTGCCACGTGATTTTTGCTTTAGTTACGCCCCTCCTCTCAGCAGTAGCGCACAGAACTTGAAGCAGTCTAGCAGGAGGTGCACCGGCGTGCGTGGCAGCCTGCGCCTGCGTGCATTCGTTCTTGCCCAAGGACTGGCGCAGCGGCTGCGTCCTTGCCACAGCCCTGCCCAGGAATGCCCCGCCCTGGAATGCCCGCCCCCACCTCCATTGTGCCCCGCCCAGCCCCATTGGCGCTACGCCACAGTTTGAATCCCACCACCAGGGGAACCTGTTACTAAAATTTTTGGATCCCACCACTGACTATATCATTGGCTAGGTTCAATGTTCTGCCTTCAGTGCTGCTATATGGTAGATTTTAAAAAATAGAGGGCTCGAAGAGACTCTGCTCCTTTAATTCTAATCAACTGGAAACTTTAGCCCATTCCCTCTTCTGTTGCACTCAATATGAGGGAATTAGGGGGAAATATGCAAATGCTCTTCCCTTGAACTGTGACAGGATTCCAGATGCTCAAAAGATCTTATACTTGCTAAACAACCCTGATCTTGTAGTTTGCAAGTTGGTGGCCAAGTTTTTACTAGAAATTATACACCCGAAAGGATAGTTCTGTTTTTGAACTTTGTCATGCCACTCAGTTATTAAGAGATTCTTTGTTTTTCATTCATTCACCTTTTATTGACGTAAAGAGATTCTTTGTTCTCATTCTCTTTGGGGATTGTTTTACATCTGGTTTTCGTTTTTTGTTTTTTTCTCTGTATTTGACCTGTATTGTCTTAGGTGTTACTACTACTAACTAATCCACCTGAGATAAAGGTGGAATAAAGGGAAAAGGGTGATTAAAATGTAAATTTGTGTGTGTATGCATAAGCATGTGTATTAGAGTGGTTAGGCTTAAGGTTTTGGCCAATAAAGCAGTCCCGTGTAAGGAAAGGAAAGGGTTACTGACATCGATATGGCAGGTTGGGCAAATCCCAGGTTACCTGGTGAGTGGCTTCATGCCCTGAATTCGAACATATGTGTGTGTTTTATTACAGCTCTGCTCTCCATTTTCTTTCTTGGCAATGCCAACGTGTGAAGGTATTTTGAGTGGGCCAGAGTTAGCTTGTTCTGATAATCTGATATGAGACGTAGGGCCTTATCTGTTGTGGCACCGGTATGATGGAATACTCTCTATCTGAAGTCGCCTCTGTTAAAATCTTCTGTCATCTCTTCAAGACTTATCCACAGAGCTTTTGGAAGTTTACCATTGTGCAATTTTAGAACTTTGCTAGGCTGTATCTAAAATTTTGTGTAGTTCTGCTGCTTCTACCCATTTTCATTAAATTGTTGTAATGTTTTTGATACTCTTGGAGCAGCAGTGGCGTAGGAGGTTAAGAGCTCGTGTATCTAATCTGGAGGAACCGGGTTTGATTCCCCGCTCTGCCGCCTGAGCTGTGGGGGCTTCTCTGGGGAATTCAGATTAGCCTGTGCACTCCCACACACGCCAGCTGGGTGACCTTGGGCTAGTCACAGCTTCTCGGAGCTCTCTCAGCCCCACCTACCTCACAGGGTGTTTGTTGTGAGGGGGGAAGGGCAAGGAGATTGTCAGCCCCTTTGAGTCTCCTGCAGGAGAGAAAGGGGGGATATAAATCCAAACTCCTCCTCTTCCTCTTCCTCTTCCTCTTCCTCTTC
>NW_025951073.1:0-12061 GCF_021028975.2 Sphaerodactylus townsendi
AATCAATCAATCAATCAATCAATCAATCAATCAATCAATCAATCAATCAATCAATCAGACCAGTCCAACCATGTCACATGTTGGTGCTGAAAGGATGTGGTGGTGGTAGTGGTGAATTCTCTGGCAGTGATCGAATCAGCTGTCTGGTTGTCCTAGGTCTCTGGAAAGGTCTCTCCCTGCCATTGGCTGTGTTGCTATGATCTCGAGAAGAGACAATTTGCCATTGGTGGAGGTCTGAGAGAAGGACCAGGCAAATCAGATAAAAGACCCTCAGAATGAAGGGGTTCAAAAATGTCTTGGGAAGTGTGGACTGATCCTGGACAAGGGGAGGCGTTGGGCAAGGAGTGGGAAAGAGAATGGTTTGGACAAGCATCCCTGTTTGTTCATCAGAATAGTACAAGGAAAGGCAGTGGTGTAGGAGGTTAAGAGCTCATGTATCTAATCTGGAGGAACCGGGTTTGATTCCCAGCTCTGCCGCCTGAGCTGCCGAGGCTTATCTGGGGAATTCAGATTAGCCTGTGCACTCCCACACACGCCAGCTGGGTGACCTTGGGCTGGTCACAGCTTCTCGGAGCTCTCTCAGCTCCACCTACCTCACAGGGTGTTTGTTGTGAGGGGGGAAGGGCAAGGAGATTGTAAGCCCCTTTGAGTCTCCTGCAGGAGAGAAAGGGGGGATATAAATCCAAACTCTTCTTCTTCTCTTCTTCTTACATTAGTAAATAGGCTGTGTTTCCTCCGCTGAAACTTTAGGCTCGGCCAGAAATGTTTTTTGACACCCAAGAGCAGTATTAAAATTGCTCCAGCAGCACTAGAGTTGTGCTGACGATTCTCTGCAGCTGGCTGGTAACATGTGGACGCAACATTAAGCATGTATAGATCTCTTTTAAACCCACGTGGGACTGCCTCGGGGTAACCCGATAGGGCCACTTTCCCCGGAACCTTTTGCACATCTGCGTGATGATCACATATTACGTGTCTGTTATGGGCAAATAGTGTGTTTCCTTCCGTATGAAGTTAGGGGCCGTTGATCTCAGCGGTTTCAAGGTGGCACTGTTTAAGAAGGCAATTGGGGGAGGCTAATTTTATCTTGTAGATGTTTATTCCGTGCTGTTATTGGATTGGCGATGTGGAAATAAGCATAAGCATTTTATTGTCATTGTGCACGCACAACGAAATTTGCAGCAGCATTCCTTGATGCACACAATTTCAGACTCATACCCCATCCTCCCTTTCCCCTTCCTCCACCCATCCCTACACAGCCCCAAACACATCAACACGAAATACTTATGGTATGTTTTTCTATCTTTCTGCTTTTTTTTTTTTAAAAAAAATGTGTTTTGAACACTACCTATTCTTTGATGCATTCTCTTTGTGTTGGTGTGTTTCAGCCTCCTCTTGATAGGTAGGGGAGGTGGGATATAAATGTTCTTCAGTAAAACTCGGCGCATTTGACTCTTGAAACCTCAAGCTCTTTAGCCAGACTAATTATCTTTGACCTGTAGCTTCCTTGGCAGAACAATAATTGCATCTCTCAAGTGGTTCCTTTTTTCTTCCTCTGTGAGGTTTTCAGAGTATTTTTATACCTCTCTGAGAAGGTGCATCAGTTGGCTCCAAGGCCAAGGTTTCCCTGTGCTAAGCCAGTGCTGTTCTTCTTTTTGTCTCCGGCAGATCAGCGGCGAGGCTCAGGAACTCTACTCCGTCCGACACGGCCCGGTCCGAGCTGCTCGAATCCTGCCGTCGCCACAGATTAGTAAGTGTGGGATTTTGTGTTCTTAAAACCTCCTCCCAAGAGCAGCAGTGGTGTAGGAGGTTAAGAGCTCGTGTATCTAATCTGGAGGAACTGGGTTTGATTCCCTGCTCTGCTGCCTGAGCTGTGGAGGCTTACCTGGGGAATTCAGATTAGCCTGGGCATTCCCACACACGCCAGCTGGGTGACCTTGGGCTAGTCACAGCTTCTTGGAGCTCTCTCAACCCCACCTACCTCACAGGGTGTTTGTTGTGAGGGGGGAAGGGCAAGGAGATTGTAAGCCCCTTTGAGTCTCCTGCAGGAGAGAAAGGGGGGATATAAATCCAAACTCCTCCTCCTCCTCCTCCTCCTCCCCACCACCATATTGTCTCCTAACTACCTGGTTACTTTTATTCAGTTAGGAAGAGGGAATTACTGTGACCCCCTCTCAAAGTTAAGGACAAGACTGTGGCAGCCACATTTGCCCAGTGATGTCCGTCGTGTTTTCATACAAAGCGGAGATTGACATGATTGTGCAGGCAGCAGACCTCGTGAGCACACGCAGCTGCCTTTTATTGAACCCGACCTCATCCCATTAAAACTAGCCTTGTCTACTTCGACCAGGGGTCTGCAACCTGCGTCTCTCCAGATGTTCATAGACTACGATTCCCATAGAGCCGCAGGTTGCAGACCCTTGACTTAGACTGAGAGGGCCATCTCCCCAGAGCTCAGGTTTTTCACATATTGCATGACCTGATCCTTCAGCTGTAGTTGCCAGGAACAGAATCAAGTAGATGCCTTTCCACTGAGCTGCAGCCCCTCTCCTGTCTTCCAGAACCCCCGCAAACTTTTCTCTGAATTTAGTTCACTTATAGGCAATGTTCCCTGTAAGCTGTGCAGCTGTGCAGACACTGTATTGGTGCTGCGCAGTTTGGACAGCTGCCGGTAGGGGAAGCTCTCGCAGAGCTCTCACAGGCTGCTCTGTGCCGCTCAGTGGTAGGGAACTTCCATGCAGTTCCCTACAGTGGTGGGATCCAAAAATTTTAGTAACAGGTTCCCATGGTGGTGGGATTCAAACTGTGGCGTAGCGGGGCACGACAGGGGGCATGGCCGGGCATTCTGGGGCGGGGCATTCCTGGGCGGGGCTGTGGCAAGGACGCAGCCACTGCGCCGGTTCTTGGGCGGGAAACGAATGCACGCTGGTGCAGGCTGCCACCCTTCTTGGGTCGCTGTGCTGTTCTTCCGGTTGCCAGGGACTTTGTAATATAGGGGAGTGTTCCAAAATGAAACCTTCAGCTTGCAGGTTGAAGGAATGTAGCCATTTTACCAGTTCAGTACAGAAACATCTTCTCCCGTATAGGTGAAGCAGTTTTTAGTCTCTTGAGATGACACAGCATGTTCCTTTCATTGTCAAGGGTCATACTTGGTTTTGGTTTTTTTTTTAATCTGTAACGGTTCCTGTAAAATCTGTAACAGACCAATTTTGCTTTTGGTCTGACCTCACCTGGAATACTGTGTCCCGTTCTGGGCGCCACAATTCAAGAAGGATATTGACAACCTGGAACAAGTCCAGAGGAGGGTGGCCAAAATGATAGAAGGTTTGGATTCCATTCTCTATGAGGAGCTGCTTAGGGAACAAGGTGTGTTTTGTCTGGAGAAGAGGAGGTTACAGGGTGACATGATAGCCTTGTTTACATATTTGGAGGGATGTCACGTTGAAGGGGGAGCAAGTTTGATTTCTGCTGCTCCAGAGACCAGGACAAGGAGTAATGGATTCAAGGTGCAGGAAAAGAGATTCCACCTAAGCATCAGGAAGAACTTCCTGATGGCCAGGGCTGTTCAACAGTGGAATTCACTGTCTCGAAGGGTGGTTAGGGTCTCCTTCTTTGGAGGTTTTTAACCAGGGGCTAGATGGCCATCTGTCAAGGGTGCTTTGGTTGTGTATTCCTGCATGGCCCTTGATGGCCCTTGTGGTCTCTTCCAACTATATGATTCGGTTATTGGGACCAGAGGAAGGTGTCCACTTGTGCTGGAGCATGTGCAGAAGCAGAAACTGCGCTGGCAGTTTGCGCTAAGTTATGGGTTGTTGCAACCAACTTGCATTTCTGCTTGTGGAAGACATTGTGCAGATAATTACAGCTGTTCTTCATTGTACTAGGTCTGTTACTCGCACAAGTAGCCTTATTTAGTTTATTTTGCGAAGCTTATACCCTGCCTTTCTGCCCTCATAAGGACCACCAAGACGGCTAACAAATTAAAACATATGTAATAAAATCACATTTTAAAACACAAAAACACACGATTAATAGTGCGATTCTTGGTGGGGGAGGAGGGGGGGTGCCAAAAGGGCTCCTGGAAGTGGCAGGCGGGTGCGCTGACGTGGGTGCCACAACGGACAAATGTACCGATGGAGGGACTAATATGCCAGTGGTGGGGTGCGGTGCAACTATGTAGCACCCAATCCTGGAAGCTGCTGAGTGCACCAGTGCTCCTCCGCTGTGGGAGTGTTAGGTCTCGAACCTTAAGCCAATAAACGGACTCTGTGGAATCTGTGGATCACTGGAATCACTGGTGCGACTGCACTTGGAGTCCTGTGTTCAGTTCTGGTCACCCCATCTCAAAAAGGATATTGAGGAGATAGAAAAAGTGCAGAGAAGGGCAACGAGGATGGTTGAGGGACTGGAGCACCTTCCCTATGAGGAGAGGCTGCAGCGTTTGGGACTCTTTAGTTTGGAGAGGAGACGTCTGAGGGGGGATATGATTGAAGTCTATAAAATTATGCATGGGGTAGAAAATGTTGACAGAGAGAAATTTCTCTCTCTTTCCCACAATACTAGAACCAGGGGGCATTCATTGAAAATGCTGGGGGGAAGAATTAGGACTAATAAAAGGAAACACTTCTTCACGCAACACGTGATTGGTGTTTGGAATGTGTTGCCACAGGAGGTGGTGATGGCCACTCACCTGGATAGCTTTAAAAGGGCTTGGACAGATTTATGCAGGAGAAGTTGATTTATGGCTACCAATCTTGATCCTCCCTGATCTGAGATTGCAAATGCCTTAACAGACCAGGTGATCGGTCTGTTAACAATAACAATAATAATAATAATAATACTTGTATACCGCCCTCCCCCTGAGGGCTCAGGGCGGTGAACAACAAGATATACGAATAGAGCATAAAATAAATCAATAAGTACCAGAGTTAGTTAAATAAATAATTATGGCTCTATACACATATGAAGTCTACTGTGTTTTGGTCTCCTTTTGTTTGGGTGGCTTCATATTCAGTCATCCTGCTCGCTACGTGAAAGGACGATTCAAATTAGTTCGTATTAAATTGAATCAAATCTGGTGGGTTTTTTTTCCATAAAATGTTTGGGTTTTTCTTTACATAGTTTGGTAGAAAGTAAACCTTTGATTAAAAGCAACCGGGGCGCATTATTGACTGGTCTTTGGACTCAGATGAAAGTAACCCTGTAGTCAGAGGTCTCAGATAGCCAGCGCTTGAAACAGGACTGGGAGAGGAATAAAAGGGAATTCTGTAAAGAAGACGCTGATAGCCATCAGCCGTGCAGAAACAGCCTCTTTACTGGGAAACTATAAAAAAGAGGGGGAATGGTTGGATGTAGGGGCTGCTTGTGGAGGAACTTGGCGTGTTCCTTGAAAGAGATTGCAGCCGGAGATAAGTAGCCCATTCCCAGGTGTGAAAGGGAAAACTCATGCTTTTAACTCGGTGGCTGTTTCAACATTGCAGCGTAATAGTTTGTCAGCTATGTTGCTAAAGTATCCTAATCCTTTGATGTTCAATCCTTCGCTGCGTCGGGCTCTCGGAGGCATAAAGCGGCTCTGTTTGGGAGAGTTATTTCATGTCTT
This sequence comes from Sphaerodactylus townsendi, assembly GCF_021028975.2. Classification (NCBI taxonomy): domain Eukaryota; kingdom Metazoa; phylum Chordata; class Lepidosauria; order Squamata; family Sphaerodactylidae; genus Sphaerodactylus; species Sphaerodactylus townsendi. Next base: position 5,600 of record NW_025951073.1, read on the forward strand.
GGCTTTGGGAGATGAATTGGCATTATCTGATTTTGCGAGCTTCTACGGCGCGGTCTGTTCGCGTGTGGGTGCGCTTGCGTTTTCTCTTGATTTAAAGGCAGAATCAGACCTGTGGAGGTCTGCGGCTTTGAGACTTTTCGAGCTTCAAGGAACCCTTTCCTCACCGTCTCGTCTATCAAAGATCCCTAGCGTGGGGTGTTGTGGGGTTCCCGGCTGTATGTTCTAGTACAGTGATGGCGAACCTTTTCGAGACTGAGTGCCCAAATTGCAACCCAAAACCCACTAATTTATCGCAAAGTGCCAACACGGCAATTTAACCTAAATACTGAGGTTTTAGTATAGAAAAAACCGTTGGCTCCGAGGCATGCGTTACTCGGGAGTAAGCTTGGTGGTAGTCGGTGGCTTTGCTTTGAAGCAACCATGCAACTCTTCCAATGGGTGAATCACAACCCTAGGAGGGTTAACTCAGAAGCAAGCCCCATTGCCAGCAACCGTGCTTACTCCCAAGTAAAGGATTGTGCTTTAGTTCTTCGCATGAAAATCAGTGGGGTTTAACAGCGCTTAACAGGGTTACCTACACTGCTTCCCCAAAACTAGGTCTTAGGTTTAATGCTAATAATCGAGCCCAGTGGCCCAGGCCAGCCTAGGTGTATGTCGGGGGGCACTCTGTTTGTGCGTGCCCGCAGAGAGGGCTCTGAGTGCCACCTCTGGCACCCTTGCGTCTTCAGAGGATCAGATGCAGGCGAAACGTCAGGAGAAAATGCTACTAGAACACGGCCATACAGCCTGGAAACCACAGGACACCCCAGTGATTCCGTCCGTGAAAGCCTTCGATGATAACCCTAGCACTGACTGCTGTGGAACTGGGTGTTGCAGTGGATTGGGGGATGTGTGCCCTAGGGGTTGCTGCTGCTATGCCCGAACCAAAAGCGTGTGTTAAACTATGTCCAACCATTCCCCTGCAGCCGATGCAGTGCAGAAAAAGATTCAAGGGGAAATAAGAGTTTTCAGGAAAGTTAGTCCACAATTATGGGTCTTCTCAGTGAAGGGCCACTGGAATGCTTTTGAAGAGAATCTGAAAGAAGGCTCATTAAATCCTGGGTGCTAAAAATTTCATTTTGGCACCTGCTATTTTCAGAAATTATTTTATTCTTATTTATTCGATTTGATATCTATCCCCGAAGGGCTCAGAGGACCCAACCAGCGCTCCTTTATAAGGTGTTCATACATTCCTTGTACACTGGCTTGTAGGTTTGCCTTCAGAGCCCACTTAGCAACTCTCCTACATTTTCTGTTCTGTGGTTCCAGTTCGGTGTTTCTATGACTTTGAAAGTTTACTTTTTACAAATGTTCCAGTGTTTTAACTGGAAGAAAATTGCCCAAGATATGCCCTCTTACGGGATGTGGAATGGTTCTCAACCTTCCTAACGCCGCAGCCCTATAATACAGTTCTTCATGTTGTGGTGACCCCCAACCCTAACATTTATCCATTTTACAGATGGAGAACACTAATGCAGAGAGTCTTCGGCGACCCCTGTGAAAGGGTCATTCGACCCCCAAAGGGGTCCCGACCCACAGGTTGAGAACCACTGGTATAGTCAGATCTTGTAAGCTAAATAAGGTTGGTATTTGGATGAGGGGACTGCCAAGGAATGCTCTTCAGAGGAATTCAGTGACAAACCACTCCTGCTTTTTGCTTGCCTTGAAAGCCCTTCTAATCTGAACATTCCCCCCCTCTAACCACACATCGCTTTAGCTTTTCAATGTTATGTGGACACAAGGAAAGACGCATGTTTGGGGACACTGTTGAATGAATTCTCACTCTTTCCCCAGCGGTCCCTTCTCAGCTGTGTCCCCTGTTGCAGCTTCTGCAGCTTTTGTCCCGTAGAATTAAACAGGAGCCGCTGAGAACCAAGGGAGACCCTTGTGACAAAACGTTGCCCTTCATCCAGTGCTAGTCCAAGTGAGCATTGGAAGTTTGTCAGCAATACTCATGAAGGAACTGCGTGAACGTATCACATTAGGGCCGCTGGATATGCTGCAGCCTTTGGGATTTGACAGTCGAGGGTGACTGGCACGAGAAGGAAGCGCCAAGAAGAAGCCCACATAAGATGAAACTTTAATGTCATTGTGCACGCACAACGAAAATACAAACATCCCCCGATGCACGTTTCTGCAGTCCTCACACCCCATCTTCCACAATCCCCCTTCCAACCATCCCTACACAGCCACGGCCAAGTCAACGCGACACCACGGAGTTCAGCGTAGCCACAGCTCTAGAATAGAAGCTATCTCTGAGCCTAGCTGTCCTTGTTTTTATGATCCTGTATCGTCTGCCGGATGGTAATATTTCAAAGAAAGAGTACGCAGGGTGAGACGGGTCTTTCAGAATATTCGGAACTTTCTTTAAGCAGCGGGAATTATAGAGTTCTTCCAAAGAGGGGAGAGGGCAACCAATAATTCTCTGGGCAGTAGTGATCACCCTATGGAGCGCCTTCCCATCTGCCACTGTGCAACTGGCAAGCCATGCACAGATGCAGTATGTCAAGACACTCTCTATGGCACAGCGGTAGAAGGTCACCAGCAGTTTTTCATGCAGTTGTTGTTTTCTTAAAAGTTAAGAACATAAGAACTAGCCTGCTGGATCAGACCAGAGTCCATCTAGTCCAGCACTCTGCTACTCACGGTGGCCCACCAGGTGCCTTTGGGAGCTCACATGCAGGACTTGAAAGCAATGGCCTTCTGCTGCTGCTGCTGCTCCCGAGCACCTGGACTGTTAAGGCATTTGCAATCTCAGATCAAAGAGGATCAAGATTGGTAGCCATAAATCGACTTCTCCTCCATCAATCTGTCCAAGTCCTTTTTAAAGCTATCCAGGTTAGTGGCCATCACCACCTCCCGTGGCAGCATATTCCAAACACCGATCACGCGTTGCGTGAAGAAGTTTTTCCTTTTATTAGTCCTAACTCTTCCCCCCAGCATTTTCAATGAATGCCCCCTGGTTCTAGTATTGTGAGAAAGAGAGAAAAATGTCTCTCTGTCAACATTTTCTACCCCATGCATAATTTTATAGACTTCAATCCTATCCCACCTCAGACGTCTCCTCTCCAAACTAAAGAGTCCAAGTTTCAGATAATACAATCTCTGCTTGGCCTTCTTAACCACTGCGGCAGTCTGAACGTTCCAGGTCAGATCCTCTCTAATCATAACACCCCGGAACGTTTTCCTCACTTTGGAAAGATACTCGGTAGCTGGCTCAGACAACCCAACGTGCTTGCAGTTTGGGTCTGCATTGTATTTAGACAACAGGATCCTAATGGACTCAATAATCCAATTTTGAATAAAACAAATCTTAATAAACCTACAATCATGCCCTACCTGACTACTTTATGTAATGTAAATTATAGAAGAGCTTTTAGCCTTTTGCGTTACAATGCCCTTTCACCTGCTTATACTGAAGGGATATATAATAAAGTCCCTATTGATGACTTGGACTTGTATTTGCCAATCAGGGTATTGAGACCACAGAACACATTGTATTTGAGTGCACACTTTCCAATGTGATACGCAGGACGCTTCTGTCCTACGTTCAGACAAATTGCTCTTTGGCAAAGAGGGATAAGATGAAAATACTGTTGTCAGATACAAACAAACGTCGAACATATTCTGTTGCTAAGTTTGTGTGGATATCTAGTAAAATCAGGAAGGTGCGACAGAACTCCATCGGGTGTGCTAGCTAATTCCTCTTTATTACTTTTAGGCGGACGTCGTTTTGCTTACTTGGTATTATTTATACTGAATTTGTTATATAGTCTATCTGTATTGTATCTGTGTCTGTGCAGTTTTAAATCTGGAATATTATTGGTCGGTGACCGTAAATAAATCTGAATTGCTCATACAACACGTATGGTAGCTCTATATCTGACAACCATTTTAAAGTGCTAATTTATTCCCATTTTATTACTTTATTACTTTTAACTGTATTTTAAAAAAATATATTATACCAGTACACTAAACCAAATTGGTTCATTATATTTTGCTTTTAACTTACTAAACAGATCTATTTTTATTGCAATTTTATATTAGATTGTATTTTTACATTGATATGTAGGGGTATTTACTGTCATTTGCTCTGGCTATTTCTTTAAAAAAAAATCTGAAGTGATTTGAATCCCTCGAAGTCAACCATCAAGTTATGTGGACTATTTCCTTGCTACTGAACTATACTTGAGACTGCAGAATGTGTCTGTGTAAATCCTGATCTATCTATGCCTATTAAAGGTTAATAAAGATAAAGATACAGATACAGATAAAGAAAAATAAATCTGAATCTAATTCCACAGTGGGAGTGCAATTTCAATTAAAGACTTGTTTTTACCAGCTTCATGTTTTTCTGGTTAATTTTGCTGTTGCGTTGGCTCGGCAGTCAGAGTTATTCGACTGAGAGGTGCTGAGATGGAAAGTCTTTGTTGGACAGCATCAAATCTTAAACCTATTTATTTGTTTTGCTTCATTAATTTTATATGCTTCCTTTCCCCTCGCAGGCTCAGGGTGGCCAGCGACATTTTATAAAGCAGTAAAATCAAATATAGAAACATATAAAGAACATTTAAGTCTGCATCTAAACTCCTCATAGACAATGATGATTGTTTATTGAAAAACAACTACTCCACCTGAACCCTGGCCTTAGGAGAACTATATCCAGAGGTGGGATCCAGCAGGTTTTCACAGGTTCCCGAGAGTAGGTTACTCATTATTTGTGTGTGCCAAGAGGGGGTTACTAATTGGTGATTTTGCCACGTGATTTTTGCCTTAGTTACGCCCCTCCTCTCAGCAGTAGCGCACAGAACTCGAAGCAGTCTAGCAGGAGGTGCACCGGCGTGCGTGGCAGCCTGCGCCTGCGTGCATTCGTTCTTGCCCAAGGACTGGCGCAGCGGCTGCGTCCTTGCCACAGCCCTGCCCAGGAATGCCCCGCCCTGGAATGCCCGCCCCCACCTCCATTGTGCCCCGCCCAGCCCCATTGGCGCTACGCCACAGTTTGAATCCCACCACCAGGGGAACCTGTTACTAAAATTTTTGGATCCCACCACTGACTATATCATTGGCTAGGTTCAATGTTCTGCCTTCAGTGCTGCTATATGGTAGATTTTAAAAAATAGAGGGCTCGAAGAGACTCTGCTCCTTTAATTCTAATCAACTGGAAACTTTAGCCCATTCCCTCTTCTGTTGCACTCAATATGAGGGAATTAGGGGGAAATATGCAAATGCTCTTCCCTTGAACTGTGACAGGATTCCAGATGCTCAAAAGATCTTATACTTGCTAAACAACCCTGATCTTGTAGTTTGCAAGTTGGTGGCCAAGTTTTTACTAGAAATTATACACCCGAAAGGATAGTTCTGTTTTTGAACTTTGTCATGCCACTCAGTTATTAAGAGATTCTTTGTTTTTCATTCATTCACCTTTTATTGACGTAAAGAGATTCTTTGTTCTCATTCTCTTTGGGGATTGTTTTACATCTGGTTTTCGTTTTTTGTTTTTTTCTCTGTATTTGACCTGTATTGTCTTAGGTGTTACTACTACTAACTAATCCACCTGAGATAAAGGTGGAATAAAGGGAAAAGGGTGATTAAAATGTAAATTTGTGTGTGTATGCATAAGCATGTGTATTAGAGTGGTTAGGCTTAAGGTTTTGGCCAATAAAGCAGTCCCGTGTAAGGAAAGGAAAGGGTTACTGACATCGATATGGCAGGTTGGGCAAATCCCAGGTTACCTGGTGAGTGGCTTCATGCCCTGAATTCGAACATATGTGTGTGTTTTATTACAGCTCTGCTCTCCATTTTCTTTCTTGGCAATGCCAACGTGTGAAGGTATTTTGAGTGGGCCAGAGTTAGCTTGTTCTGATAATCTGATATGAGACGTAGGGCCTTATCTGTTGTGGCACCGGTATGATGGAATACTCTCTATCTGAAGTCGCCTCTGTTAAAATCTTCTGTCATCTCTTCAAGACTTATCCACAGAGCTTTTGGAAGTTTACCATTGTGCAATTTTAGAACTTTGCTAGGCTGTATCTAAAATTTTGTGTAGTTCTGCTGCTTCTACCCATTTTCATTAAATTGTTGTAATGTTTTTGATACTCTTGGAGCAGCAGTGGCGTAGGAGGTTAAGAGCTCGTGTATCTAATCTGGAGGAACCGGGTTTGATTCCCAGCTCTGCCGCCTGAGCTGTGGGGGCTTCTCTGGGGAATTCAGATTAGCCTGTGCACTCCCACACACGCCAGCTGGGTGACCTTGGGCTAGTCACAGCTTCTCGGAGCTCTCTCAGCCCCACCCACCTCACAGGGTGTTTGTTGTGAGGGGGGAAGGGCAAGGAGATTGTCAGCCCCTTTGAGTCTCCTGCAGGAGAGAAAGGGGGGATATAAATCCAAACTCCTCCTCTTCCTCTTCCTCTTCCTCTTCCTCTTC
>NW_025951074.1:0-12053 GCF_021028975.2 Sphaerodactylus townsendi
CAATAATCATAACGTCATCATGTTGTAACAATATATTACGCTATATAACGCCGTTGTAAGGCCTTTGTAACGCCGTTGTAACACCGTTGTAACGCTGTTGTAATGCCATTGTAACGCCGTTGTAACACCGTTATACTTTTGTTATAACCTCATGATGTGATGATGTTATAGCATTATACCAATATAACATAATGATGTGATGTCATGACATTATACTGTTGATGCTTCTTTTATAATGCAATAACATCACATCATTTCATAACATCAAATAAAGGAAGCAACAATAATCATAACATCATCATGTTGTAACAATATATTACGCTATATAAAGTAGTTATAGCGCTTTTATAAAGCTGTTGTAACACCATTGTAGTGTTGTTATGACCTCATGATGTGATGATGTTATAGTATAACAGTATAACATAATGATGTGATGTCATGACATTATAATGTTGATGCTTCTTTAATAATGAAATAACATCACATCATTTCATAACATCAAATAACGGAAGCAATAATCATAACGTCATCATGTTGTAACAATACATCACGCTATCAAAATTGTTGTAGCGCCGTTGTAGCGACATTGTAACACCGTTGTAACACCGTTGTAACGCTGTTGTAATGCCGTTGTAATGCCGTTGTAACGTTGTTATACTTTTGTTATAACCTCATGATGTGATGATGTTATAGCGTTATAACAATATAACATAATGATGTGATGTCATGACATTATGAAGTTGATGCTTCTTTTATAACAAAATAACATCACATTTCATAACATCAAATAATGGAAGCAACAATAATAATAACGTCATCATGTTGTAACAATATATTACACTATATAAAGTAGTTACAGCGCTTTTATAACACTGTTGTATCGCCATTTTAACTTAGTTGTAACATACATTTGTTATAACCTCATGATGTGATGATGTTATAGTGGGTGGCCGGACAAGGGTGGGTGTCCAGCCACCGGGAGGGTGTCCGGACAAGCCTCCCGGATGGGTTTCCGGACAAGCCTCCCGGGTAGGTGTCCGGACAAGCCTCCCTGGATTGTGTCCGGACAAGCCTCCCGGAAGGGTGGCCAGACAAGCCTCCCGGAAGGGTGTCCGGACAAGCCTCCTCTCTCAAATTGCTTAGACAAGCCTCCTGGGAGGTAGGCCGCACAAACTCCCGGGTGGGTGGTCGGACAGAGAAATACCTCTCTCTCCAGGAGGAGTGGGAGACAAGGGTGGAGTGTCCGGAAATGAGAGCGATCGAGACCAAGCCTCTCCGGGAGTGGAGTGTCCGGACAAGCCTTCCAGGAGGGTGTCCGGACAAGCCTCCCGAGTGGGTGTCCGGACAAGGGTGGGTGTCCGGACAAGCCTCCCGGGAGGGTGTCTGGACAAGCCTCCCGGGAGGGTGGCCAGACAAGGGTGGGTGTCCGGCCACCAGGAATGTGTCCAGACAAGCCTCCCAGGAGGGTGGCTGGACAAGGGAGGGTTGCCGGACAAGTGTGGGTGTCCGGCTACCGGGAGGGTGGCCGGACAAGCCTCCCGGGTGGGTGGCCGGACAAGCCTCCCGGGAGGGTGGCTGGACAAGGGTGGGTATCCGGCAACCGGGAGGGTGTCCGGACAAGACTCCCGGGAGAGTGGTCGGACAAGGGGGGGTCTGGCCACCGGGAGGGTGTCAGGACAAGCGTCCAGGGTGGGTGGCCGGACAAGCCTCCCTGGAGGGTGACTGGACAAGCCTCCCGGGAGGGTGGCCGGACAAGCCTCCTCGGAGGGTGGCCGGACAAGGGGGTAAATCCGGCTTCTACCAGGAGGGGTGGCCGGACAAGCATCTGGAGGGTGGCTAGACAAACTCCGGGGAGGGATAAAAGCTGCAAGACAAGGTAGGTGTGTATCCCGGCCACCGGGAGGGTGGCCAGACAAGCCTCCCGGGTGGGTGGCCGGACAAGCCTTCCTGGAGGGTGGCCGGACAAGACTCCCTGGAGGGTGTCCGGACAAGCCTCTCAGGAGGATGGCCGGACAATCCCCCGTAGAGGGTGGCCAGACAAGCCTCCCTGGAGGGTGGCCGGACAAGCCTCTCCAAGGAGCGGTGGCATTACAAAGCCTTCCGGGAGGGTATCCAGACCAAGCCTCCCACAGTGGCTGGACCAGCCTCCCAGGAGAGTGGCCTCAAACTCCCAGGAGGGTGGCCGGACAAGCCTCCACGGAGGGTGGCTAGACAAGCCTCCCGGGAGGGTACAGGACAAGCCTCCCGAGGAAGAGTGGGTGGTCAAGCCTCTCTCGGGAAGTGTCGAGGACAAAGCCTAAGAGGGTGTTCGGACAAGCCTCCCGGGAGGGTGTCCGGACAAGCCTCCTGGAAGGGTGTCCGGTAAGCCTCCTCAGGAGGAGGTGGCTATTAAGCCTCCCGAAGGAGAATTGTTGCTTGGACAAGGCTCCCAGGAGGGTGGCCGGACAAAGCTACGGAAGAGTGGGCAAATTAAGCCTCCCGGAGAATTGTCGCGGACAAGCCTCCCTGGAGGGTGTTCGGACAAGCCTCCCGGGAGGGTGTCCGGACAAGCCTCCTGGGAGGGTGGCCAGACAAACCTCCCTGGAGGGTGGCCAGACAAGACTCCCTGGAGGTTGGCCGGAAAAGCCTCCCGGGAGGGTGGCCGGACAATCCTCCCGGGAGGGTGTCCGGACAAGCCTCCCGGGAGGGTGGCGGGAAAGGGAGGGTTGCCGGACAAGGCTGGGTGTCCGGCTACCGGGAGGGTGGCCAGACAAGCCTCCCGGGTGGGTGGCTGGACAAGCCTCCTGGGTGGGTGTCCGAACAAGCCTCCCGGGTGGGTGTCCGGACAAGCCTCCCTGGAGGGTGGCTGGACAAGCCTCCCGGGAGGGTGGCCGGACAAGGGTGGGTGTCCGACCACCGGGAGGGTGTCAGGACAAGCCTCCCTGGAGGGTGTCCGGACAAGCCTCCCTGGAGGGTGTCCGGACAAGCCACCCTGGAGGGTGGCCGGACAAGCATCCCGGGAGGGTGGCCGGACAAGCCTCCCGGGTGGGTGGCCGGACAAGCCTCCCAGGTGAGTGGCCGGACAAGCCTCCCAGGAGGGTGGACGGACAAGGGTGGGTGTCTGGCCACCGGGAGGGTGGCCGGACAAGCCTCCTGGGTGGGTGTCCGGACAAGCCTCCCGGGAGGGTGGCCGGACAAGCCTCCTGGGAGGGTGGCCAGACAAGCCTCCCGGGAGGGTGGCTGGACAAGCCTTCCGGGTGGGTGGCCGGACAAGCCTCCCAGGTGAGTGGCCGGACAAGCCTCTCAGGAGGGTGGACGGACAAGGGTGGGTGTCTGTCCACCGGGAGGGTGGCCGGACAAGCCTCCTGGGAGGGTGGCCAGACAAGCCTCCTGGGAGGGTGGCCGGACAAGCCACCCGGGAGGGTGGCCGGACAAGAGTGGGCTTCCGGTCACCGTGAGGGTTTCCGGAAAAGCCTCCCGGGAGGGTTGCCCGACAAGGCTCCCGGGAGGGTGGCCGGAGAAGCCTTCTGGGAGGGTGTCCGGAGACCCCCTCTGCGTGTCTGGATGGCCCCACTGCGTGTCCAGACACCCCCCGCGAATCCCGACGGCACACCTGCGTGTCCAGATGCCCCCTGTGTGTCCGGACACCCACCATGAGTGGCCGGACGGCCTTCATGTTTGTCTGTACACCCCCATGCATGTCCGGACGGCTTTCTTGTTTGTCTGGACACCCCCATGCATGTCTGGACGGCCCCTTGTTTGTCCACACACCCTCCTGCGTGTCCGGACGGCCCCCCTGATTGTCCGGATGCCCCCCTGCTTGTCCGGACACCCCCCATGCATGTCCGGATTGCCTTTTTGTTTGTCTGGACACCACCATGTATGTCCGGACGGCCTCCTTGTTTGTCCAGACACCCTCCTGCGTGTCCAGACGGCCCCCCTGTGTGTCCGGATGCCCCCTGCGTGTCCGGACACCCCCAGCATGTCCAGACGCCCCCTTGCCTCTCCGGACACCTTCCTGCATGTCCGGATGGCCCCCTTTGTTGTCCGGACACCCACCTGCGTGTCTGAACGGCCCCTGTGCATTTCCGGACGCTCCCCATGCGTTTCCGGATGGCCCCCTTGTTTGTCCAGACACCCTCCTGCGTGTCCAGATGGCCCCCCTCTGTGTCCGGATGCCCCCGCCGCGTGTCCGGACGGCCCCCCTGCGTGTCCGGATGCCCCCTGTGTGTCCGGACACCCCCCATGCGTGTTCGGTTGGCCTTCTTGTTTGTCTGGACACCCCCATGCGTTTCCGGACGGCCTTCTTGTTTGTCTGGACACCCGCATGCGTGTCCGGACGGCCCCTTTTTTTGTCCGGACACCCCCATGCATGTCCGGACGGCCTTCTTGTCCAGACCTTACCCCTCCCTGTGCTGGGATGATAGGAATTACCGTCCGGACGCCCCCCTGAGTTTCCGGACTCCCCCCCTGCGTGTCCGGACGCCCCCTTGTCTCTCCGGACACCTTACTGCGTGTCCAGACGGCTCCCTTTTTTGGCCGGACACCCCCCTGCGTGTCTGGACGGCCCCTGTGCGCTTCCGGACACCCTCCTGCGTGTCCGGATGGCCCCCTTCTTTGTCCGGACACCCCCCTGCGTGTCTGGACGGCCCCTGTGCATTTCTGGACACCCTCCTGCATGTCTGAACAGCCCCCTTCTTTGTCCAGACGGCCCCTCTGGGTGTCCAGACACAACCTAAGTTTCCGGACAGGCCCCCCTGCGTGTCTGGACGGCCCCCCTGCGTGTCCGGACAGACCCCTTTCAAGTCCAGATGCCCCCCTGCGTGTCCGGACGCCCCCCCGGCATGTCCGGACGGCCCCATTACATGTCCAGAACCCCCACTGCGAATCCTGACGACACACCTGCATGTCCGGATGCCCCCTGCGGGTCCGGACACCCCCCATGAGTGGCCGGACAGCCTTTTTGTTTGTCTGGACACCCCCATGCGTGTCTGGACGGCCCCCTTGTTTGTCCGGACACCCTCCTGCGTGTCGGGACGGCTCCCCTGCATGTCCGGACGCCCCCTTGTCTCTCCGGAAACCTTACTGCGAGTCCAGACGGCTCCCTTTTTTTGTCCGGACACCCCCCTGCGTGTCTGGACGGCCTTCTTGTTTGTCTGGACACCCCCATGTGTGTCTGGACGGCCTCCTTGTTTGTCTGGACACCCTCCTGCGTGTGCGGACGGCCCCCCTGTGTGTCCGGATGCCCCCCTGCTTGTCCGGACACCCCCAGCATGTCCAGACGCCCCCTTGCCTCTCCGGACACCTTCCTGCATGTCCAGATGGCCCCCTTTGTTGTTCGGACACCCCCCTGCATTTCTGGACGGCCCCTGTGCGTTTCTGGGCGCTCCCCATGCATTTCCGGACGGCCCCCTTGTTTGTCCGGACACCCTCCTGCGTGTCTGGACGGCCCCCCTGTGTGTCCGGATGCCCCCCCGCGTGGCCGGATAGCCCCCCTGCGTGTCTGGATGCCCCCTGTGTGTCCGGACACCCCCCATGCGTGTCCGGACGGCCCCCTTGTTTGTCCGGACACCCTCCTGCGTGTCCGGACGGCCCCCTGTGTCTCCGGATGCCCCCCATGCGTGTCCGGACGGCCCCCCTGTGTGTCTGGATGCCCCCCCGCGTGTCCAGACGGCCCCCCTGCGTGTCCAGATGCCCCCTGTGTGTCCGGACACACCCCATGCGTGTCCAGACGGCCCCCTTGTTTGTCCGGACACCCCCCTGTGTGTCCGGACCGCCCCCCTGTGTGTCCGGAGGCCCCCTGTGTTTCCGGGACCCCCCTGCATGTCCGGATGCCCCCTGCGTGTCCGGACACCCCCTATGCATGTCCGGACGGCCCCCTTGTTTGTCCGGACACCCTCCTGCATGTCCGGACGGCCCCCCTGTGTGTCCGGATGCCCCCCTGTGTGTCCGGATGCCCCCCTGTATGTCCGGACGCCCCCTGTGTGTCTGGACACCCCCCATGCATGTCCGGACAGCCTTCTTGTTTGTCTGGACACCCTCCTACGTGTCCGGACGGCCCCCCTGTGTTTCCGGATGCCCCCCTGTGTTTCCGGGAACCCCCTGCATGTCCGGATGCCCCCTGCGTGTCCGGACACCCCCCATGCGTGTCCGGACGGCCCCCTTGTTTATCCGGACACCCTACTGTGTGTCCGGATGGCCCCCCTGTGTGTCCGGATGCCCCCCTGTGTTTCTGGGAACCCCCTGCATGTCCGGACGCCCCCTGCGTGTCCGGACACCCCCCATGCATGTCCGGATGGCCTTCTTGTTTGTCTGGACACCGCCATGTGTGTCCGGACGGCCCCCTTGTTTGTCCGGACACCCTCCTGCATGTCCGGACGGCCCCCCTGTGTGTCCGGATGCCCCCCCTGCGTGTCCGGACACCCTCCATGCATGTCCGGACGGCCTTCTTGTTTGTCTGGACACCACCATGTGTGTACGGACGGCCCCCTTGTTTGTCCAGACACCCTCCTGTGTGTCTGGACGGCCCCCCTGTGTGTCCGGATGCCCCCCTGCGTGTCCGGACACCCCCAGCATGTCCAGATGCCCCCTTGCCTCTCCAGACATCTTCCTGCATGTCCGGATGGCCCACTTTGTTGTTCGGACACCCCTGCATGTCTGGACGGCCCCTGTGCGTTTCCGGACGCTCCCCATGTGTTTCCAGACGGCCTTCTTGTTTGTCTGGACACCCCCATGCTTGTTCGGACGGCCCCCTTGTTTGTCTGGACGCCCTCCCTGCGTGTCCGTACGCCCCCTTGTCTCACCGGACACCTTCCTGCATGTCCGGACGGCCCCTTTTTTTGTCCGGACACCCCCATGCGTGTCCGGACGGCCTTCTTGTTTGTCTGGACACCCTCCTGCATATCGGGACGGTCCCCCTGCGTGTCCGGACGCCCCCCTGCGTTTCCGGACACCACCCCTGCGTGTCCAGATGCCCCCTTGTTTCTCCGGACACCTTTTTGCATGTCCAGACAGCTCCCTTTTTGTCCGGACACCCCCCTGCGTGTCTGGACGGCCCCTGTGCGTTTCCGGACACCCTCCTGCGTGTCCGAACGGCCCCCTTCTTTGTCCGGACGGCCCCTCTGGGTGTCCGGACGCAACCTGAGTTTCCGGACAGGCCCCCCTGCGTGTCCAGACGGCCCCCCTGCGTGTCCGGACGCCCCCCTGCGTGTCCGGACACCCTCCCTGCGTGTCGGGACGGCCCCCTTGCCTCTCCGGACACCTTCCTGTTTGTCCAGATGGCCCCATTTTTGTCCGGACACCCCCCTTTTTTGTCCGGACGCCCCACTGCGTGTCTGGACGGCCCTCCTGCGTGTCCGGACGGCCCCCTTGTTTGTCCGGACACCCTCCTGCAAGTCCGGACGCCCCCTGCGTGTCCGGACACCCCCCCTGCATGTCCAGACACCCCCTTTCCTCTCCGGACACCTTCCTGCGAGTCCAGACAGCCCCCTTTTTTGTCCGGACACACTCCTGCGTGTCTGGACGGCCCCTTTGCGTTGTAAGGCTGCTGTAGTGTTGTTATATAACGCCTTTTATAACGCCGTTGTAACGCCATTGTAACGCTGTTATACTTCTGTTATAACCTCATGATGTTATAGCGTTATAACAATATAACATAATGATGTGATGTCATGACATAACGTTGATGCTTCTTTTATAACGAAATAACATCACATCATTTCATAACATCAAATAACGGAAGCAGCAATAATTGTAACGTCATCATGTTGTAACAATATATTACACTATATAAAGTGGTTATCGCGCTTTTATAACGCCATTGTAATGCCGTTGTAATGCCGTTGTAACACAGTTTTAGTGTTGCTATAACCACATGATCTGGTGATGTTATAGTATAACAATATAACATAATGATGTGATGTCATGACATTATAATGTTGATGGCTCTGTTATAATGAAATAACATCGCATCATTTCATAACATCAAATAACGGAAGGAACAATAATCATAACATCATCATGTTATACCAATACATTACGCTTTATAAATTAGTTATAGTGTTTTTATAACGCCATTGTAATGCCGTTGTAACGCCGTTTCAATGCCATTGTAACGCCATTGTAACACCGTCGTAACACCGTCATAACGCCGTTGTAACGCCGTTGTAGTGTTGTTATAACCTCATGATGTGATGATGTTATAGTATAACAATATAACATAATGATGCGATGTCATGACATAATGTTGATGCTTCTTTTATAACGAAATAACCTCACATCATTTCATAACATGAAATAACGGAAGCAACAATAATCATAACATCATCATGTTGTAACAATATATTACGCTATATAAAGTAGTTATAGAGCTTTTATAATGCCGTTGTAACGCCGTTGTAACGCCGTTGTAACGCCGTTATACTTTTGTTATAACCTCATGATGTTATGATGTTATAGCGTTATAACAATATGACATAATGATGTGATGATATGACATAATGTTGATGCTTCTTTTACAACGAAATAACATCACATCATTTCATAACATGAAATAATGGAAGCAACAATAATCATAACGTCATCATGTTGTAACAATATATTACGCTATATAAAGTAGTTATAGAGCTTTTATAACGCCGTTGTAACGCCGTTGTAACGCCGTTGTAACGCCGTTATACTTTTATTATAACCTCATGATGTGATGATGTTATAGAGTTATAAGAATATAACTTAATGGTGTGATGTCATGATGTAATGTTGATGCTTCTTTTACAACTAAATAACATCACATCATTTCATAACATCAAGTAACGGAAGCAACAATAATCATAACGTCATCATGTTGTAACAATATATTACACTATATAAAGTAGTTATAGCGCTTGTATAACGCCGTTGTAATGCCGTTGTAATGCCATTGTAACACAGTTTTAGTGTTGCTATAACCTCATGTTGTGGTGATGTTATAATATAACAATATAACATAATGATGTGATGTCATGACATTATAATGCTGATGGTTCTGTTATAATGAAATAACATCGCATCATTTCATAACATCAAATAACGGAAGGAACAATAATCATAACGTCATCATGTTATAACAATATATTATGCTTTATAAATTAGTTATAGCGTTTTTATAACGCCGCTGTAACGCCATTGCAATGCCATTGTAATGCCGTTGTGACACCATTGTAATGCCATCGTAACGCCGTTGTAACACCGTTGTAGTGTTGTTATAACCTCATGATGTGATGATGTTATAGTATAACAATATAACATAATGATGTGATGTCATGACATAATAATGTTGATGCTTCTTTTATAACGAAATAACATCACATCATTTCATAACATCAGATAACGGAAGCAACCATAATCATAACGTCATCATGTTGTAACAATATATACCGGTATGTAGCCTAGTTATAATGCCATTGTAACGCCGTTGTAACGCCGTTGTAACCTTGTTGTAACGCCATTGTAACGCCATTGTAATGCTGTTGTAACGCCGTTGTAACACCGTTGTAAGGCCGCTGTAGTGTTGTTATAACCTCATGATGTGATGATGTTATAGCATAACAATATAACATAATGATGTGATGTCATGACAGTATAATGTTGATGCTTCTTTTATAACAAAACAACATCACATCTTTTCATAATATCAAATAACGGAAGCAACAATAATCATAACGTCATCATGTTGTAACAATATATTACGCTATATAAAGTAGTTATAGTGCTTTTATAATGCCGTTGTAACGCCATTGTAATGCCGTTGTAACGCCGTTATACTGTGGTTATAACCTCATGATGTTATGATGTTATAGCGTTATAACAAGATAACATAATGATGTCATGTCATGACATAATAATGTTGATGCTTCTTTTATAACGAAATAACATCACATCATTTCATAACATGAAATAACGAAAGCAACAATAATCCTAACGTCATCATTTTGTAACAATATATACCGCTACATAGCCTAGTTATAACACCGTTGTAATGCCATTGTAAAACCGTTGTAACGCCGTTGCAATGCCGTAATAGCGCTGTTGTGACGCCATAGTAACACAGTTGTAGTGTTGTTATAACCTCATGATGTGGTGATGTTATAGTTGTAACGCCATTGTAATGCCTTTGTAACACCATTGTAATGCCGTTATACTGTTTTTATAAAGTCATGATGTCATGATGTTCTAGCGTTATAACAATAAAACATAATGATGTGATGTCATGACATTATGTAGTAGTTAAGCCTTTATTGGCATTGTAAATTACAGTAAAACATTTATCAATTTAAGAAACTAGAAAGCATCAAATATATACACATACATGTTGTTCCCATGAGTTATGTTTGTAATTCCAGCTCTTATCAATATAAAGCCCAAACATGATCACCAAAGCTACAATCCACAAGTGCTTACTTTTTTACAGTTCATATAAAAAGTGACACCTGATAATGAGATTGCAACATCTTTCTAGAAGTCCTCCATACTTGCTTGGGTTTGGTTATCAGGGGTCTTAGGTTGGTTTCTAAAATAACTGATTCCCGACATATTGAGAAGTGGGCTGATTGTAAAGTGTTATAGATTTCCAAATCTAGCATGGGATAAATAATGCTACTAGTTAGGAAAAAATACACAGTGAGCTGAAACATAAATCTTCAGTTCCTAAGCTCAATTAGTAGACACAGAATACCAGTAGTCATTAAATAATGTGGCCAGCAATATTGATATATTCATAGTAAATAAAAGGCCCCCGGGGAGCACAACAAGTACATTCTACTGAGAACTCTCAACTATCTTCGCAATGAAATTGGCGATCTCTTCACAAAGACCAGGGTCCGAGTTGTTTAACAATAGAGATAGCCTAGTCAGATCAGGCAGCCCAGATTGGAAGAAAAAATGTAAAGTGCAAGAGTTGGTGAGTCAGGGTTTCAACCACACTAAGTTTGCAACTGCATAACCTTGCAGATTTGTCTAAGTTGCTGAACCTACCCTTTAGTAGGGCAGAGGGCATAACAATAAATCGCGCAATGGTAAGGGCTCTCCTTGCGCGTGGGTTCGTTAAAGTATGGAGGTAATAGGCCATACGTCTCTGCTCAAATGGAATTAGGAGTTGTGTTGGAGAGCAGGTTCGTTTGGCTGCTAGATGTAAATTTGCAAATTCTAGATCTAAAAGCTGATCTCTGAGCCTATTGTACGCTTCTGAATAGGACATTAGGTAGAGAGATTCAATAGGCAGGCTGATGGAAATAATCTTTCTCTCGATTAGAGAAAACCAGGGGTTAGCCTGCGTGTCCTGTAGTGTCAATGAGACAAGGGAGCATTCGGATGGCAGGTAGTGAAGGTGGAGCCAAAATCTGAAGGCTCTAAGCCAAGCTTTATGTTCCAGGGTGTTTTGCCCCAGTTCTAGACACAGGGATGCAGTTTGGAACTCCCATTACTTGGTGGAAAAACTTAGATTGGGGGACATTCAGAGCTTGGTTCACTACTTGGATCCAGATGGGGACCCCATAGAGTAGTTGGGATTCAACCTTTGCATTGAAGATCCTTAGTGCAGCCGGAATAAATGAGTGCCCTCTGCTATAAAAGAATCAGAGGATTCCAGAGATACTTGGGGAGGACAGAGTGAGCGCTGCCTTTTGGTGCAAGGACCAGGAAAGATTATGTGAAAAGGTGATGCCAAGGTATTTGAAACAATAAACTTGCTCAAGAACATTGTTTAGTTTCCAGGAATATTTTTTGCGGGATCTAGCAAAAACCATGATTTTGGTTTTCTGATAGTTAATTGTTAATTTGTTGGTGTTACAGTACTCAGAGAATTGTTTCATGAGCCGCCTTAGACCCACCCTGGAACGTGATAGCAGAACAGAGTCATCCGCGTAAAGCAGGGTTGGTAAAAAAAACAATATAACATAATGATGTGATGTCATGGCATCATAATGTTGATGCTTCTTTTATAATGAAATAACATCACATCATTTCATAGTTATAAAAGCGCTATAACTACTCTATATAGCGTAATATATTGTTACAACATGATGACGTTATGATTATTG
>NW_025951075.1:0-12052 GCF_021028975.2 Sphaerodactylus townsendi
CGTGAAGTGTTGGTATGAGAACAGGGGTGCTTTGAAGCTATTCATTTTTTCATCGGGCATCTATGCGTCTGAGAGCTTGAATTGGCCCAGAAGTTTGGATCCAGGGGAGCAGCTCAGACAGCGCTGCCCGTCCCCTCAAACTACAAGAGCCTTCAAAGACTCTGGCCTGTTTGTAGAAAATTACAAGAGTTGTTTGCCTTGTCTTTGGGAGATAAGGCTGGATTTAGTTATCTGCCGGATAAAGTCAAGTCGATACAAGAAACAGGTTGCGCTTCTGTTGAAAGCTCTGCCAGGTACCGAGAAACACTCCAAGTGGCTTGAAAAGATAAGCTCTGGTTTTCTTCGGCCATCTTTCAGCTATCAGATCGGTTGACAGCAGCAAATAACTGCCTTATCTAGCAGAAAAGGCGGCCTGTAATGTTTCACTCCAGTTCTTTGCAAAACTGGAAAACCTTGAAAAGACGCAGGGATATGAAAGCAGTGCCTGTCAAAGAGGTGGAATTCCCCTTTGACATGGAATCGGGACGGCTTAAATGACTGATGCCTTCATGGGAAGAATTTTGAGCCCCTGGCTCATTCCGCACATGCAGAATAATGCACTTTCAAACCGCTTTCAGTCCTCTTTGAAGCTGTGCGGAATGGCAAAATCCACTCGCAAACAGTTGTGAAAGTGGTTTGAAAACGCATTATTTTGCGCGTGCGGAAGGGGCCCCTGTGTGATTCTTGCGAGATCTTGCAAAACAACGAGCTTGATCGAAGGCCGTGGAAAAGAGCCCGTGGTGGGATTCAAATAATTTAACAAACTGGTTGTTTACAAGCACCATTTTAACAACCGGTTCTGCTGAAGTGGTGCGAACCGGCTGAATCCCACCACTGAAAAGAGCGCCCCTGAATCTTGAGCAGCAGTGGCGAGGGAGGGGCATTTCTGGCCGAATCTAATCCAGAGGAACCGAAGCCATTCCCAGCTCTGCCGCCTGAGCTGTGGAGGCTGGTCTGTGTGGACCCAGATTACGCCTCGCACTCCCACGCACGCAAGCTGGGTAATCTCGGCCCAGTCGCCAGCTTTTCGGCAGCTCTCTCAGTTCGCACCGTAATTCTACAGGGTATGAGCAGGAGGGGAAGGGCAAGGAGATTGTCAGCCCATTTGAGTCTCAGCAGGAGAGAAAGGGGGATATAAATCCAAACTCTTCTTCTTCTTCTTCTTCTTCTTGATGCCTGACTATGGATACCACACAAGAAGGCCTTTGGGATCTCTCTCTTTCTCTGTCCCCCAAATGAGGATAAAAAACTGAGCTGGAGTTCCAAATGCCAGCAAAGCATTACTGGAAAATGTGTGCCTACTACACCATAGTTGTCCTATCGTTTTCCGACCTAGCGCCATCTTTGCATAAGCAAAGCGTTGAAGATGATAGGTCTTGGCTCTGGGGGAATCGCCCTGTCTTAACCTTTAGCGGAAAGAGGGTTTATGAGATAAACAACAGAAGAATCTGCGTTTCATTCCAGTTGTTTGCACCCAGTCATTGTTTCACTAGAAGAGGTTGTGCCAAAGGTGGCGTTTGACGGTGTGGATTGAATCAATGAAGACTAGCTCGTTCTTGTTTATGGTTGCTGACGGAGGGCCCGCCTGAGTCTCTAGGAGAGTAAGGTCTTTTCTGGACACTCAGGATCCTTCAAACTGGACATAGGTATGCTTCATGCCGCTAAACTATGCCCTTCTTCTCCTGTTGAGTGCTACGGGAATGATAAATGTGCGTGTGTGAATGCACCGATTAGAATCCAGGGCGGACCTTTCTACATTCCTCATGAAACTAAAGACAAGGTGAAAGAATGGCACAATCTATGCTAGTGAGTAACCACCCACCTGTTCATTTATTTAGAGATGCCTCTCCCCTGTAAATCTTTCTATAATCCGCCAGACATTTGGACGCCAAGGCCGGAAGTAACAATTTCCGTTCACCCCCCCGGCAAAGCGGCTACCGAGGGTCCAGCGGTTTGATACACAATCTGATAGGATCTTTAAGGTGAGTTTGAGCCTCCATGATTGGCCTTCTTGTTGTGTGAGTTATCTTGGTCCCCTCCTTTGGTTTTTGTTTTCCCATTGTGTAGGACGTAGGTCTGATAGTATCGAAATGGCATTGTTTTCTGGAATTTGTCATTTCCCTTGAGTCCCACTAAGAAAGGAAATCAATCAGTTTATGTTAATCAATAGTCCCTCTAATGCTGAGTGGAACTTCAAAAATGGAGCTGAGCCCCCCAAGAGAGCTTCCCAGCCAGGTGCATCCTCACCAGAAAGGTAATCCTAGCATGGTGATCGTGCAGCCAGCCAATAACTTGGCGTAGGGAAATGTTGATGTTAATATATTTACACTGAGCGATTCCAACATGGCATAGAATATTTGCAAGTGTCTGTCACAACTCAGTCTTCTTTTAGCAAGCCTTTATTGGCATAGACAACAGTACAACAATAATAAAAAACGGATTAAAAAGCATATACAATACAGGAAATAAATGTTAGGTCGAAGGAAATCTACTGGCGTTTAGTAATTTCCAGGAGAAAGTCTGCCACTATCATACAGAGAGAAGGATCAGGATTGTCCAACAAGTAGTGTAATCTAATTAAATCGGGGAGATGGGGTAAAATGCTGCGAGCAGATCGATCTACATACTTGGATCTAATTTCCTTGAATCTGAGACAGTGTAGTAATTGGTGGGCCAGAGATTCAACTGAGCCATCGTTACATGGGCACAATCTTTTAGCCTTTTCTTGCTTATTAAATCTGCCATGTAACAAGGCAGAAGGCATAACATTAAACCTGGCGAGCATTATGGCTCTCCCTTGAGCAGGGTTTATCAAGCTTAATAAACCCTGCACAACTCAGTCATGAAAGGGTTAACTGTGTGTCTGTTAACATGTCGCTGAGGTCACCGTTTTATGACCTGACTTATTGATGAGCTATTGGTCAGTCAGTCAGACCTTGCTGGCATGCCAGTGGTCATAGAGTGGGAAGAGACCCCCAGGGCCATCAAGTCCAACCCCCTGCAATGCAGGAACACACAATCAAAGCACTCCCGACATATGCTGATCATAGCCAGAGGTTATAAAGTTATAAAGTCACGTGGCCAGAGGTTAAAAAGTTAATGCTTTGTTCTGAAGAGACGCCATAAGACACACACCAAGAGGTGAGATAGCTTTAAATAGATAGCTTTAAAAAGGACTTGGACAGATTGATGGAGGAGAAGTCGATCTATGGCTACCAATCTTGATCCTCCTTGATCTCAGATTGCAAATGCCTGAGCAGACCAGGTACTCGGGAGCAGCAGTGGTGCCGCTGCTTCTACATCCTGCCTGTGGAGTTCCTAAAGGCACCTGGAAGCCAATTGCGAGTAGTGAATGCTTAATAGATGGACGCAACTGATCCAGCAGGCTCGTTTCCTTAGCGTTCTTATGCGATAGCAAAATCGCGAAAGCATAATTTATAGGTACCTAACAGGAAAAGGGTAGCATTTCTTTATTTTTCCATATACAACCCTCTCTCAATAGCGTTAGTAAAACCACTTATGCAAAACCAACTGAGAATCTGGCCCTTCTGTTTTAGTTTCCATAATGCGGTACATTAACGTTGCCTACAAAGTTATATCCCGCGTTGTTTTTCACCTCATCTCCCGTCTGGTCTTTTTTACTGGAGGAGCTGGGAATTGAACCTGGAAACTTTTGCGTGCCCAGCAGACACTTTGCCAGTCAGCCGCAACCCTTCGCTTATAACATATGAACACATGAAGCTATCTTACGTTGAGTTGGACTCTTGGTCCATCAAAGTCGCTGTTGTCTACTCAGACCCCCCACAGCTCTCCAGAATATCCAACTGAGGTGTTTCAAATCACCTACGGTCTACTCATTATCATAGAATCAAAGGCTGTTTCCGCATGGCCACGATTGGGGTTGGGTCGGCGTACACGACGCCGACCCAACCCCCCAGGACAGTTCGCACGAATGGTCCCAGAAACAACCGGGAAGACGGCGCTGTGGAGCGCCGTCGACCTACTGTTGCCACGGCTGTACTGTCGCCAAGAAACATATAGCAATTTGCCCTGCGCCACCGCTCCGGCATCAGAGGGTATGTTGTCCCTAGGCTGCGCGCCAGACGCTTTGGCCACAATGTTTATCGGTATTCTATAGTTAAAAGGGGGGAGGGAGGGCGCTTTCGAGCCGCTGTTATTTCAAGACGCAGCGGCTCGAAGCCGCAGTTTTCCATATAAACCTCGCCAGTTAGGTCGGAAAATACGGTTTCGCAGCAGCAGCGCCCCCTTCGCGATGAGCTCCCTGGGGACGGCGTTAATGCCATCCCCAGGGCGCTATTAATGGGTCTCCGTGCGGAAAGGGCCATATGAGTTGGAAGTAAGACTTCTGTACATATCAATAACAATAAGTCCAACCCCCTGCAATGGCAGGAACATTACAACTAGGCCGAACCGGAGATCCTGAGAATCAAACCTGGGACTTTCCGTACGCCAAACAGATACTCTGTCATCGAGCCACGGCACCTCCCGCACGCTTCTCCGCTCCGTAAATGGAACGAGAAGGCGATATTTGCCAGAAATGAAAGTGCTTTTTTATTTAAAGGCTCTTTTATTCTGCTTTCTGCCTTGCAGAATAACACCATTTACAAGTGGCACATTTCAACTTGAGAGGGATGCTTCGTATCGCTCGCGAAAGGAAACACCCTCGGTTTTTGGCGGGGCGGCACGTCCGTGTTCCGTCCGAAAAGTTCATTTTATTTTTTTCCAGCCCTACTTGGCTTTGCACGATGGCTCGGCTCGGCACTGCCGCTGCCAACCTGTAGCAAAGTCCCGAGGAATCAGAAGAATCTGTTTGTGTAAAGTTGGGAAGAGACCCCAGTTTTTATTCAGGCATGGCAAATAAAGCATTTGCAAGATGCAGAGGAGGCGGCCAAAGCAAACGATCGCGAGGGATAATGTAAAACAAATTTTATTTTATTTTTAAATCGCCGCAGCCGGATCCAAACAGGAGGTTTACTTCTGGGAGGGTTTGCAGTTCCCCGGCCAATTTCTGTCCGTGCTCGAAAACAGAAGGTTGATAACGGCTTTGCAATTCGAGTCGGCGAGACACGTACCCGCGGCAAGATGGAAACTAGCTTCATTGTTCAACTCGGGTTTCCATGCGCCCTGTTCGCAGACCAACCCTGATTATAATGTCCTCTTTGGAAAATGAGCTTGGCACGGAATAATCGCCCAAATCCTAAAGAGTTTTAGTGAGAACTTTTAATCTGTTAAGTCATTTGCTTTGAAGATTAAGGCCTCGGTTCCTTTCAAAAGGGTCGCCCTCTCATGGGATCTTTAAAGAGACTGTATTCAGGGCCGGCACCGCACTGCACATAGATTAGGAAGCCCCGTTCTTTCTGTGAGTGCTGTTTGAAGAAAAGAGCTCTTTCCCCCTCCTATGGATGCTGGACTTTCTGCTGAATGAATGGGAGGGAAGAGGTGGAAATGGGAGGGAACTGGTGGAAAGAAGGAGAAAGCAAAAGCCGAACAGAACCCCTCTTGCTTGCTAAGAGGAGGAGACCGCTTGGTCTACTGATAGTATATCTTCCGTTCAAAACAGTGAACTAGAAAAAGTGAACCTGTAATTCAAAAGTAAGCAGTGTGTGAGCCAGTAAGTAGCAGTTCACACACTTAGACTCCAGTTAGTAGCAGTTTACACATTCCAGTGAGTAGCAGTTTGCACACTTAGACTCCAGTTACTAGCAGTTTACGCACTCCAGTGAGTAGCAGTTTGCACGCTTAGACT
Source organism: Sphaerodactylus townsendi (assembly GCF_021028975.2). Taxonomy (NCBI): domain Eukaryota; kingdom Metazoa; phylum Chordata; class Lepidosauria; order Squamata; family Sphaerodactylidae; genus Sphaerodactylus; species Sphaerodactylus townsendi. Next base: position 5,807 of record NW_025951075.1, read on the forward strand.
CCAGTTAGTAGCAGTTACACTCCAGTTAGTAGCAGATTACACAGATTCCAATTAGTAGCAGTCTACACACTCCAGTGCTTAGTAGCAGTTTGAACACTTTGACTCCAGCAGTGCCACCAAAGAAGTCACACTTAGACTCCAGTTAGTAGCAGTTACACACTCCAGTTAGTAGCAGATTACACAGATTCCAATTAGTAGCAGTCTACACACTCCAGTTAGTAGCAGTTTGAACACTTTGACTCCAATTAGTAGCAGTCTACACACTCCAGTTAGTAGCAGTTTGCACACTTAGACTCCAGTTAGTAGCAGTTTACACACTTAGACTCCAGTTAGTAGCAGTGTACACACTTAGACTCCAGTTAGTAGCAGTTTACACCTTTAGACTCCAGTTAGTAGCAGTTTACACACTTAGACTCCAGTTAGTAGCAGTTTACACACTTAGGCGCCAGTTAGTAGCTGTTTACACACTTAGGCATGGTTAGGCAGGATGGTAATGTTTTGAATAAGTCTGATGCCCGCCCCTGACAACATCTGTTTCTCTGTCTTCACTTGTTTGTTAGAAGAAAACAACACAGTGAAGGAAATGAAAAGTGTTTTAATTGGGGGGAAAGGAGACACCATTTCCAGCTCTGGACATTTACACCCCCACTGAGTTGATCCTAGAAGGATTTAACTTCCCGGCATTTGCTGTTTAGCTGGGAAGAAGAGTGGTTGACATCCAGTTGTTAGCTTCTAAACCGGGAACTGCCCGCACTCCGGCTCCTGCCCTCCACCAGCCATTCCTTCTGGAGACCCAGGAGTCGGGCTTGTGGTCTGTGGTTGCCGGGCGGTGAGAGAAATTCAACAGCGCTGCTCAGGCGATCTGCAGCGAGAAGTGTTGCTTGTGGTTTTGCCGGGAGCAGGTAACTGACCCAGAAGCTGTTTTCTTTTCCTTTCGCAGGCTGCTGAGTTCCATCGTGGTGCTGGGATTTCACCTTGTCGTCGCGCAGTCTGCCATTGAGCACAGAAAGGTAAGTGGTGCAAACAACCCGCTGTTGAGACACCACAGAACTGTTGAGCGCCTTGGGCACATCACAATCTCTCGGCCTGGCTTACTTCGCAGGGTCGTTGTTATGAGAAAATGGAGGAGTGGAAAACTGTGAGGAGTCTTAACACTGGGAAGAAAGGTGGGACATACATACATACCTACCTACCTATCGCCTATTTCCATTTCTATTTACCTAATGCCTACGAACGTACCTAGTATGTTCTGCGACGACTTCCTACCGCACGCACGCACCTATTATAGGTGTCAAACTCAAGCGGTCTTCCAGATGTTATGGATCAAGCAGTTCCCATCATCCCCTGCCAGCATCATGCTGTAGTCCATAACATCTGGAGGGCAGCGAGTTTGACACCTGTGATAGATAGATAGATAGATAGATAGATAGATAGATAGATAGATAGATAGATAGATAGATAGATAGATAGATAGATAGATAGATAGATAGATAGATACATACATACATACATACATACATACATACATACATACTGACTCAGCGACATACATACATACATATGCTATTACATTATTACATAAATACATACATACATAAGTATATATGGCTATTAATTTTAAGTGATTCCCAACTAGCTACTAGTGAACCGAAGCTTTACAGGAAGTGATGTATAAGTTGTTTGTGCAGCAGAGGCGGGACTTGTTCCCGGCTTTCTTCGAACCAAATGTCTCTCCTTGCATCTGACTCAGCGACTTTCAAACACTGACGCCTCAAGGAATCCTTTAGTATTTATAGTGCCCGCAAGTCGGATGTGAGGGCGATCTGGCCGCGACCTCTGTCACCCCATTGATCGCCGGGGTTGATTCGGCAGATCTGGCTGGCTAGACGGGTATGCCCTACCTCCGTCATTGCTCCATGAGCCTCCCTCCTCAAGCCACAAGTTCGGTGGAAGAGGACAGCGACCCCAAATAGGAGTGTGCTGTTCTTTGGTCTGTGGTATACGATAGTTGCGCTCCCTTGCTAGAACCTCCAAACAAGTGCCCGCAAGTCCACTTCCTTGTTGAATCAACACCACCACCTCAAGCGAACCAGGGATCAACTTTCAAAAAACACCCTTGGCTGAAATTCCATTTCAGTTTGATCCCTCCGGGATCAACCCTGCAATGACGCCCTGATCTCACCGTTAATCCCTGCGGGCTGAACGTACTTATCGTTTGCAAGAATTCTCCCCTCGCGGGGCGAAGCCGCCGGCGTATTTTTGTCCCGCGGGCGTGCCTGGATCCACAGCGACTTTAATCTCGGTTGGGAAACGGGGAGGGGAAAAACACAAGCCCAGAACCTTGTGCCGAGAAATGTGCCGTTTCCTTCGGGAGGCCCCCCGCGCGTTCGATTGACAAGCCCATTGTTCTCAAAGAATGTGGCTGTCTTACCGACGCGCCCGGGTTTTCACACAGGTTAAACAGGGTCAGTTGCAACTTAGCAGCTCACGTCTTCCAAATGAGCACAGTCCGGTCTTGCTCGCTTCGGCACAGACGGGCAGACCGCAAGCCTGAATCCAGGCTCCTTTGGAACTGGTTTATTTCCCCCAGTAATTGGCGTTGTTAGACCTAGCCTTTCACGCGGTGGTGGGATCCAAACATTTTAGCAACAGGTTCCGCTGGTGGTGGGATTCAAACAGTGGCGTAGCGCCCGTGGGGCTGGGCGGGGCACGACGGGGGCGTGGCTGGGCATTCCGGGGGCGGGGCATTAATAATTTCTCGGTTACTGTAAAAAACTCTTACTGTAAAAAAAAAAAGTTCCTAATTTCCAGCTGGTATCTTTCTGTCCATAATTTAAACTCATTGTAGCAAGTCCTATCGTCTACTGCCAACTACTTCTCCTCTAATTGACTGCCTGTCAAATACGTAATACTTTCAAATGCTTAATTTTGTTTCTAGAAATCAAAAGGAGGATACTTTCCTTAAACAAGGGACTTTACCGTATTTCTAAAACAGGTTTTTAAAACAGCCCAACAGGGAGAATGCTCCCGTTTTCTACCTTCGCTAACCGGCCACATAGGAAACAACAGGACTCTATGATTTTTGGACCTTATGGAAAAGCAGACCCAATTAGTAACCCCCTCTTGGCACACACAAATAATTAGTAGCCCACTCTCGGGAACTGGTGAGAACCTGCTGGATCCCACCTCTGCTTTCACGTCTCCTTTTCAACGCTTTCCCCTAGCCTTCCACAACGGGCGGCAGTGATAGAACAGAAGTACAGCTGAGATCCTGAATAAGACATGAAATAACAAAACTAACCTCCCGGTAATTGGCATTGTTAGATCTAGACGTTCACCAAGAGAGAACAGCCGCTTTGTTTGAAGATCCAGCGCGAGGTGTAACAGAACTGCATTACCTTTGCGTATGTGCCAAAAATCTTTTTTTTTTAAAGATAAAATTAGCATGTTGGAGTTTCCCCATGCATAAGCTTAAAACCCTTGGCTCGAGGAGGCATTTTTCGGAGCCCCTCGGAAGCGCCGTTGGAGACCATCTGGAAAAGGCCCATTTTGATGGAAACAAGAAGGGGCCCAGAAGGCCCTTGAGACAGTTCCGCTCCGGCGGCGAAGTTTGCAGGGGCTGCGTTGGGAATTTGCTCCGCTATTCACGGAGAGTTGAGCTTTCGAATAGAGGTGTGCGGTCATTAAACTCTGCAAGACCCCAGACAGCCACGGGACAAAAAACCCTTTCTGTTGACCGAAGGGCGCGTTTTGAACGGTTTAGTTCTGAGATTTTGCCGGGGGTGTGAAAAGCAGCTTAGCTTAGTGTCGGCGAACACCGTAAGGTGTGCGGGATATCCCCCGCAGGTGTGAGTGTCAATCTGTTTCTCTGGCTTTGGAGACCTTGATGGTGTGGGAAAACAGTCTGGCATTCGGCACACAGAAGATTGCTGAAATGAGGTCTGTTTTGGCAAATGTTGATGTTATTGCCTTTGTTTGGTAGTGGAGGGGGGTCGTGGCAGGGCCAGGGAACAATTCTAGGATTAACCCAGGAAGCCTGCCGTATGAAATCAGAACGGGTGGTTTGCAAAACCCAGTTTCAAACTGTGTTTTCAGATCCCAGACTCGCAGGCCATAAATAACCAATGTGGTGTAGTGGTTAAAAGCAGGTGCACTCTAACCTGGAGGACTGGGTTTGATTCCCTGCTCTGCCGCTTGAGCTCTGGAGGCTTATCTGGCGAACTAGATTAGCTTGTGCACTCCAACGCATGCCAGCTGGGTGACCTTGGGCTAGTCACAGTTCTTTGGAGCTCTCTCAGCCCTACCCACCTCACAGGGTGTTTGTTGTGGTAAGGGGCGAAGGGAAGGGGGGAAGGGAAAGGAGATTGTCAGCCCCTTTGAGTCTCCTCCTCCTCCTCCTCCTCCTCCTCCTTCCTCTTCTTCTTCTCTTCCTCCTCCTTCTTCCTCTTCCTCTTCTCCTCCTCCTTCCTCCTCCTCCTCTTCTTCTCCTCCTCCTCCTCCTTCCTCTTCTTCTTCTCTTCCTCCTCCTCCTTCTTCCTCTTCCTCTTCTTCTTCCTCTTCTCCTCCTCCTCCTTCCTCTTCCTCTTCCTCTTCTTCTTCCTCTTCTCCTCCTTCTTCCTCTTCCTCTTCTCCTCCTCCTCCTCCTCCTCCTCCTCCTCCTCCTTCCTCTTCTTCTTCTCTTCCTCCTCCTCCTCTTCCTCTTCCTCTTCTTCTTCCTCTTCTCCCCCTCCTCCCCCCACCCCCCCCCCCCCCCCCCCCCCCCCCCCCCCTCCACTCCCCCCCCCCACCCGCCCCCCCCCCCACCGCCCCCCCCCCCCACCATCCTCTTCTCCTCCTCCTTCCTCTTCCTCTTCCTCTTCCTCTTCCTCCTCCTCTTCCTCCTCCTCTTCCTCCTCTTCCTCTTCTTCTTCCTCCTCCTCCTCCTCCTCCTCCTCCTCCTCCTCTTCTTCTTCTTCTTCTTCTTCTTCTTCTTCTTCTTCTTCTTCTTCTTCTTCTTCTTCTTCTTCTTCTTCTTCTTCTTCTTCTTCTTCTTCTTCTTCGCAAGGCTGTCATGTCGCAGGCAAGTTGTGCTAAAAATTATAGGGGAAGGAGCAGAATGAGATACGGGTTATATGGTTTGTTATTTTCAGGCACTTGGTAGTTCCCAACCTTTTCTTTGAGAGGCCAGTACTTTTATTCACAGGGAGGCTGGTTATACATCAACCGGCTGACAGTACAAACAGCTTCTGCCTCCACAATGGATTTCCTTAAAACCCCAGCACTGAAAGAATATGCAGTTGACAAACTGACCAGTAGGGCAGGGATTTTCTGTCTCGCGTCTGTTTTTGCATTTTGAGTGAAGAAAGCCTTGTGGTTAAATTGATCCAGGACCGGCCATAATGCACGCAGTCTTTAGCCCGGGTTTTGCAGAGCGGGGTTTGAGTGAAACCGGCCCCCTTCTGTCCCTTACAGAATAAATCTGCTTTCCCTTAAGCGGTAAGAGAGGCACGTACACCAGTTCTTAAGGATTAGAGAGTTCAGGTTTTGGTGAAGGGAAATTCTAGGATTCCTCTGTGTGCACCTTGCACATCTGTTTTCGCTTTGAAAGGTAAGCACAGGAAATATAATCAGGCCGTGGGGCTCGGAGAGATGAATGAATGTTCCATTAAGATATTTGTAAATAGTCCAGTATTTCCTTACAGTGAGACTTATTGGGAAATGAAGTAAAGATGAGAGAATCTGCCGCAGAAAGGACGGGAATCCGACTTGACCTGCGACCTCGCCTCCCGAGACTCCTGCAACGTGCATAGATGATGCTCTTCTTTCTGTGACTTTTCAGAGGGGAATTTAACTGTGTAAGACTGTTCAGCTCTTCCACACTCCAGAGTGAGAGCAGGGCTTGGTGTATAACGCTCAAGCACTGGATTCGGTTTTGCTTCAGGCATGAGGACATGAGCCTCATTGCCCAGGCACTAACTTTTCTTCATGCTACTTCGAAGCTCCAAGCCTTGGGCCTGCCTCCTGATATTATAGCCATGCTCCCTCCCAGCGAGACATCCTCCACTATAAAAGCTGGACTTTTTGAATTAGAACATCAGGAAGTGATAGCATGTAAGGAAGTTCTGCTCTCCCCATTCCCTTGGCATCCCATAAGGCCGCCTAGGCGTGGCCAGATATTTGTTCGCACTTTCCGATCCGGAGCACCAATAAGCCATCACTTAGAAGAAGAAGAAGAAGAAGAAGAAGAAGAAGAAGAAGAAGAAGAAG
>NW_025951076.1:0-12051 GCF_021028975.2 Sphaerodactylus townsendi
CCCCCCCCCCCACAAAAATTGAGTGGGATAAGGTACCTATGATGAAGCAGTGGGCCCTCCAATTGTACTATCTGCTCCGTACAACCAGCTTGCTGCCTCCTATAATTATAATGTATTGATCAGAACTGCCGAATATTCCTAAGAAAATCAGTATCAATCACTGATGTGTCACTTGAGCCTCTGAGACCATACTATCTAAAGGCACAGGCCAGGGGAAAACAGGGTCTTGCAGGCTGTAAAACCGGCAGAAGCTTCTCCGCTCATATAAATGCCAAGCTGCGGCTGCTGCTGTAGCAACAGACCCCTTGGCTCTTGCCTGCAACTCCTTTCTCCCTCCCACTTAGAGTCCTTCCACTTGAATGCTTCACTGCTGACAGCTACTAATGACTCAGAGTCAGATTCAACCTCTGACTGTCTAATCAGGGTTATGCTAAACAAGAAGTTATCAAGTCCCATCTGACCCTGGATCCCCTCCTCAAGAAGGGAATTGATGACACAACATTGCACCAGGCAAACAACAAGAACAGCTTCCCTGTGCAATGGCAACCTGAAAGAGAAACCCACATTAAGCAAAATATAAAACCAATCATGTTCATCCAAATCCTAATCTTTTAAAAGAAAATGAAAAAACAAACAAAACAAAAACAAAACCCAGCACAGACATTGCACTCGTGCCCTTTTTTTTAACCACTGCATGATGGAAAATCTGTTACTTTCCCTACATTCCTCCAATAAAAATACCACCCCAAAATATTTTTTTCACTTATGAATTATTATCAAACATTCACCAGCTGCAAAACATTCAGTATTTATAAACTGTGAAGATATGTAGATTTCAAGATGTTGATGGCAATGTTTGGAGGGAAAGTATTTTCATTTCAAAACTCACACATTCACCACTTGCCAATGGGTTTCAAGGTTTCTGATTATTTAACTGCTGAAAAGCATGTAGAATATAAACACAACACAGAAGAGGGAAGCCTAAAAATCACTTTGAAAAGTCAACATTTTTAAACTCTGCCCCATTAAAACATTCACAGTGTTGTGTTTCAAATGATGACATTTACAATCAACACTAACCATTCAGTCTTCTGAGGAATCTTTATATTTTCATGTGTGACTAGGAAAACACAACTGCTCTTCTAACAGTAGGTGGAAAGTGGAGGAAAAAGGACTATACAGACATCACTGCAGTGATCAGTCAACATGTGTAGGTTGGGGACATCGTTGCTGTGATCAGTCAACATGTGTAGATGGGGGAGCGGACTCATGCTGACGCACCTCTCTCCTACTCCATTGAAACATTTGACATAATGTGTGAAAGGGGTTGCATGTGTTCAAACTATACATGCTCTGCTTTTCAGGATTCCTGATTGGAAGGGTAGAACCTATGAGGATATTTTGTACATGTGAAGAGATTGTGGAAGAGGCTAGTGGGAGCATTGCATAGAAGGCATTGCATAAACTCTACATTCTGCCATTTGGCAGAAACAGTTTTAATCAGTTAATATTTTTTAATCTTTTAGCAGATAGATCGTTACCTAAGAGGATTTTGTTGTGTATAGAAGATTTAGAACAAATTTGTTTTCAATAAATATATTCATGTATTGTGTATTTGTTAAACAAATGTGCTTTTCTTAAAGCCATAAATGTTGGAAGCTCTTTCATTAACTTCTTATCTGAGCTGAGATTTCCATAACTGTCTACTGAGGAGAGGCTGAGCCTCTTATCAAATGGGACACTTTAGGAAGGGCAGGTCTTTTGCCAGCAGCCTGATACTCTCGCTGCCACTTACTAGAGCAGTGAGGGGAAATGAGATGGAGGAATCAGTGTTCCCCCTTTTACTGTCACAACAAAGAACCAAAGCACATGCTAATGTTCTATTGTCAATGCCTCTGCATCTGCTAAAGCAATGACAAAGAAATAGAAATAGAGAATCCTTACAGTGTGACTGCAGTGCCCATAAGAACACATTCCCAGAAAGAACAATGATACAAGATCCACTATGCTTGTAGATCACACAACTGCAAGTCACCCAGAAGAAGTTCCTATGATTCAGTGACTGAGAAGCAACTGCAGAAATTGCCTCCAGGAAGCACAACTATATCTCTGAATGCTCCAGGCTTTTCATTACTGTTTTGTTTGAAAATGTGTCACTGGAGACATTTAGGGCAAATTACTTAGAGAATATTTTTAATATCTGAACTAACCCATAGACACACTACATTTGGGGTCTTGGCTGATTTCACTGTGAAGCAATCCTTACTTTTTGGAGACTTTCCTAACTTCTCTTATTTCAGCAGAGAGTAATCAGGAGGGTTATAGTCCCCTTCTTCCAGTCTTAACTTCATTAAGAGCTGCTCGTCATAAATGGTCCCTTTAAGCCAGTTCGTCAGTTTAGTTTGAGCCATTTATTCATAATTCATTGTTCCCTTTGTTATAGTAATCTGGAACAGCTTTTTTTAAAAAGATCTGGATATAAAGGAAGAGACCTCACACACTTCTGTTTGGTATTTTTTTAAAGCTAACCAATGTACTCTGCATTTTCATAGTTCCAAATAAGTTCTGTAGTGTCACAAGGCACCTGTGCAATGGCTGAAATGACCAAAGGACAAAAAGAATTTAATGGAGAACCTCAAAGTCTTTCTGTGAGCCATCCCACCCCCAACCTTCTGCTTCAGGTTCCTGACATTCCTAAAAAAAGTTCTATGACAGTTTTAGTCCAGGAGTGAAAGTTTTTCATCTCTAGGCTCTATAGATCAAAAGTATAGTTCATGACATAGGGTGGAATGGTGGGCTCACTTTCTGGCAACAACGCCTGGAAATAGGGTGGATTTCAGATGAAGCTACAGAACTGTTTTTGCTTCTTGCTCCAAAACCTTTGCCTATAGACCAGGGCAGTGTACAAAATCCAATGAAAAGGTGTTTTGGATACATCTTCTAATACTACCACCATACATTGTTAGATGCTGTGCTATTTGTTGTGATTTAAAGGCCTTTTCAATCCCACAAGAAAATCCAGTTGCAAATGAATGCTACATAGCAACAATGCTGAAATATCCACTAATGCGTAGATGCCACCCAAGGCTTTTCCTTCTTGTTCCAAGAAAGCTTTCATTTTCCCCAGGTGACAGACAAAACAGCTGGGTTGACTCTCATGGGTTGCCTTATGCCATTCTACCTTCCTATCACTGTAGGAATTGATGACAACCCACCATGAGTTGCAACTAATTTACTTCTTTTATAACCCACCCTCACATAACCGAATGGGGGCAAGCCCAGGCACCCCATCCCATGGTAGCTACGCCACTGTATCCCATTGGGGCGGGGATACCTGAGCTGGCAGTGGTCCCGGGAAGTCTGGCAGTGCAGGACTGGGCAGGATCTAGGGGTGCTTGGCTGTGGCCTCCGCTGGGACTGGTGGGACTGGAACTTCCAGCTTTTCCATAGAGTTTCTGGCAATTTCTTGAACCACCATTTTCATTTCTGGATAACTCTTAGAATCTTGGTATCACCAGGACTTCCTATAACTAGACAAGGTCTTCTTTTTCTTTTTTATGTTTCTCTTGGAATGCTGCCCCACCCACAACCTTCACATTGATTACCAGTGATATACATATTAGGGGTTTATCTGGCATCTTCTAATGTTTACAGGAAATCAATAATATGGTTAACAATTAAATCTGGGCAAAATTCCCCCCAAAAACATACCTGAGGTAAATACATTCTGAACACTCCGAGCAGTTGGGTACTACTGTACATGCTATGCAGCTTCCTATTCCTGCAACTGTAATAAGGTGTTAGTTTCTTCACAGCTGCTCTACTGATTTGGTTTAAGGTCCTTTTTGCTTAAAAAAATCAATGCTTTCTATCAACAACATATAAACATGTCAAACAATATCTCAAACATGTCTGGTTTAAACTTTCAGTTACAATACCAGAAAAATGTAAGGAGATGTCATAGAACAGCAACACAAAATAAAACAAAGGGCACTGATGACAAGGAAACAAAGTTGCAAAACCCAGGCCATTTCGACACAAAGCACATAAACCATTCGGGAAACATTTTAAAAAGAACTATTTTTGGTTTTTTGTCCGCACAACACAGAAAAGTGTTTCAGGTGAAAACAGTTCTTTTTTCCTTGCCTGACATCCAACTGAAAGCTGTCACTTTCATCGTTGCACCCACCATTTTGTGTCACTTGTGATTCTCTGTCCCGCCTGCCATTTGTAGAGTTTTTACCAGAGACATTTCCTCCACTGGCATCACCGCTGGTGACATTTCACTGATTTAAGTACATGAATCAATTCAGTTTTGCCTGCCGATTTCGGCAATGTGTTGCTTTCCATTTTTACCATTTTCAATGAGGCATCTTCGAAGCTACAGAAAGCGACACATTGCCAAGATTGCCAGGCAAAACTGAGTTGATTCACGTACTTAAATGAGTGAAATGTCACCCAGCAGCGATACCAGCAGAAGAAATGTCCCTGGGATAAGCTCTGTAAATGGCGGGCAGTGCAAAGATTGAAAGCAGCACAAAATGGCGGGTGCATCAAAATGAAAGTGACAGCTTTGATATTAAAAAATTGTAAACTAGCCTTCACTTGAAGGCTATGATCTACCAAAAGACTGGCACAGTTACCTTTGGCTAACAGAGGAAGGAAAAGTAAATAAATCATTTCAAAAGCATACAATCAGAAAGATATTACTAACAACTTGGACAAAATATAAGAGATTATTTTACGAGCATATTCCTAAATAGCTATCCAGAGCAGAAACATTAAAAATAAAAGAATTTAGTTTGGAATGGAACTGGCCTTCATATGCAGAGATATTAAATGTTACAAATAATGGTTTTGAACTTAAGGATAGAGAAGAAATACTGAATAAAGGTAGACAGTGTCATTGGTTTACTTACCAACAGTTGAGAGAATTATTTTAATAAGACTTAGAACAACATGGTTTTCAAAAGAAACAAAATGAATTTGATGAAACAATGGAGAAGGGAAACAAAAAATTAATTAGTAGAATATATAAACTTTTATTGAAATTAAAAACAGAACAGGAAGTAGTTAAAAAGATGATGATTAATTGTGTAGAAGATATTGGGAGGAATATTACATTAGAAGAATGGGGCAATATATAAAAGAGAAATAACAGTGTTACTCTATTGATGAACTTAAAATAAAGTTTTGTCAAGATATTCAGCAGGTGGTATTTTACATCAAATCGTTTGGCTAAAATGGATTTTAAAAGGATGACAGATGTTGGAAATGCAGAAAAGAAAGGTACATTTATCCACATGTGGTGGACATGTGGGAAAATAAAATCCTTTTGAAGGGAAATTACTGATGAAATGAGTAAAATTTTGAAAACAAAGATTATCTTAAAACAGAAGATTCTCTTGTTGGGGCTGGTTGATGACAAATTAATGCAAATAACTGATAAACTGTTCCTCTACTTGATAACGGCAGCAATAATCCAGATTGCAAAATATTGGAAAACAAAAGAGGTACCAACACTGACAAACTGGGAAAACAAGTTACAAGAACTGATGTAGCTAGATAAAATGACCTGGAGATTGAGAGATGCGCCGGAGAAGTTTGAAGAAACATGGCAACTTAATTTTCAATATCTCAATCAGTAAACCACAGTATATGTAAGTGAAGTTATAAATGTTAGATTTAAGAAGTAGTATTATAACAAATCTGTATATTCAGAGGATAATGTTTATATTTTCTCATTTTTTTCTTCTATTCTCCTTCTTGTAATTTTCTTGTTAGAAAGAAAATTCATGATATAAATTGTATTTTAGAAATCAAAGTGTCAAGTTATAAGCCATCACCGTAGAGATCAGTGGAAGTAGTATCTACACATTCTTAACCTTTTAATTGTTAACATTTTTTTTGTTTTTTCTTTTTGGGTCTATCTTTTTTTTCTCTTTTTCTTTTCTGTATAATTTGTAGTTTCATGATAAAGTTTAATAAAAAATGAAAGTGATAGCTTTAAATTTGGGTGGGAAGATTGAAATGTTTCCTGATCTTTGTACAACAAGCAGGAGACATTTTCAAAATGTTGTCAGGGGGGAAAGTTGTTAGTTTAGTGTTTTCGGAATAAAACTTTTTGAGAAAAAATAAAACGTTTCCCAAACATTTTGATCAAAAATCTGTGTGGAATTCCTTTTGTGAGAAAACCTTTTATGTTGGGTGGAATGGGCCCCAGTGTCAGTCATGGAGAATTCATTACAAGATCATCTCACCAGCAGCACGACCAGACTGTTCAACTACTCTCTTTTAATTGGCTACAAGACCCCCCCCCCAAAAAAAACTTGTCCCAGCCTATGAAAGTAGAATTTAGGCAGGTTAATTGCCACTGGATTAGCATCTACTATTGTTTCCTTATTCTGGAATACACCCAAGTCACATAAAAACCCTGAGAAGGTTTGCTCCCTGCTTCCATAAAATACCAAAAAGAAAACATTTCAAGGGATTAACAGCCCCATCCAAAGGGGGGAGGGCAAAAGGTCTCTAGGGAGTGGCACGACCTTGCACCATACATTTGCCCTCCCTGAGTAGTCCCAATGCTTTTCAAGGGGAGCCCTCCATGCAGCTAAGGTACTCTTATGCGTTTCTGTGTATCTTTAAAGATAACTCCTCCAAAATAAAAAAAGGAAAACTATATATTGCCGGAATCGGCAAGATGAGCTAAGTACAATTATGTACTTTTTGGACTGAAAAGGTACCCAGGATTGGACTCTGCAGAGTAAACATCTTGGGGTAACCTTCGGGAAATGGCAGCAGGGAGAATTCTTTCAGCTGCATACAAAATGCTGGGTGCAAGTTGCAGGTGAAACTCATCAGAGAATAAACTGATTGGGTCGGAAACAGCCTCTTTCCCCCTCTGATACCTTTGCTGTCTGGAAAGCACGCCAGAAGTCACCTCTTTTTAAGACATCACACAGACATCTTTTTTGTGCTGTGCAGGATGGACCAGTGTGTCTCTGATTTAAGCAGTTTTATTTTTTTTCAACTCATAGATGCCCTTCATGGAGCACAAGGTGTAGGGGGCTGAGCAGCCTCAAAGGGGGGGGCAAGTTCTGTGACAAAACAGTCTGTACAGGATCTCTTGAGATTTCTTGCATTTATTAGAATAACACACATTCCACTCCATTGTCTTCCTATCTTGCCTTAATGCTTTCTTAGATCAGTGACCCCGCCTGTCTGTCATATGGCCCCACTACACTGACTAGTGTCCAGGACCACTAGTTCCTAGGATTGGTGCCTCCTCCACTTGTTTGCACTTCCCAATTTAGCCATGTTCTCTCCTTGCCCCTTTCCTCCTCCCTTTCTTCTGCTTTCTTTCCACTCTGTCAGGCACCTTCTGAACGGGCCAGTAAACAAAGGTTGAACTGAACTGAAACCTTTAATGGCATTCAGATAACAACAATAAGACATACTTTTTTAAAAATACAAATTTATAAAGATTCTCCATGATTGGCATATAACAAAATAGAAATCTATATTTAACCCTTCCCCCTAAAATGATAATTTAAAAACTAAATAAAATGTTTTAAAGATTACATTAAGAACTCCTTGCAATTACAATACAGAGGAATCTGGCAGTCAGCTCTAAGACTTCACTTGAGCCATCGTCCAGAAAGAAGAGGGTTTTCCATTGGTTGGTGAGAATGCTGTTGTCAATCAACAGAGGTGCCAGGAACTCCCCCCTATCTAAATTATATAAGCGACAATGGTGTAGGATATGATGAACTGACTCTTCACAATTCATGTTACAAATGCAAAGCCTTTTGTGATGTGGTATTTTCATCTTCCTACCAGATCTGAGGGAAGATGAGGAGGTTGCGCGTCGGAGTTTGGGTTCAGGAAGTAATATAAATAGTTGGATATATTTGTTTTCTCCAAAGAAATGCCAAGATACAAAGGAGAACAGAACCTACTAGCCTGATCAATCAGACTCTGATACTCTAAATCATAGAGTTTGTCTCTAATTCTGCTAAACACTTCATTAAAGGGCAGTATAACTAAGGAGTCTACCAGAAGTCCCATCCTTCCTAGTTGGCCCTCAATGTAAGTCCACCATTCCAAGAATGCAATATAGTTATGGCCTGGTATGAAAGACTCTCGCACTCACAGGTGAAACAGAGGCAGGTCCTGTATTTAAAGGAAGGTACCAGGCCCTGGTTTCAAGTAGATGCTGTCCGGTTTCCAGACATAGAGCACCGTAGGGCAATAAACATAGATTAAGGATGGTATAAACCTATTTGGGGGGCACTTTGCATGGGTCCCACCCCTAAAGCAAGTGCCCCCTGTTATTTTCCCTAAACTGGGTTTTTTGAAAATTGCACTATCCACACGAGTCTTTTGAAAAATCCAGGTTTGCAGCTGCTTGTGAGCAAATGACCAGACAGGAGGTGCTTTCTTCAGCTGTGCTTTCCTTTAAAAAAATTTCCCAGCTTAAATCTGCATAGCCACACAGGTACAAATGATTGTATCATGGTATCATGAGACATCAGCATGGCTGTGTGGGTTCATTTGTGCATGCCTGCATAGCTATGCATTGGTAGGAGGTAAAAAAAATAGATGCGCCTCCGTACAAAGTTGTGACAGCACCCTACATTGTTTCTATGGGCTTCAATTGCTTCAGATGCATACAAACACAAAAACAGGAAATGGGTTACATTATCCCAACTGCAGTACATTTGCTGTGTGGAAAGGGCCTCAGTCTCTGCTTCTTTTATCCTTGATGCCTTATCAACAATCCTCTAACCAAGATCCTTTTTGCACTCCCCCACATGAATCCAGTGAAGGAAGTGAGTCTGTTTATTCCAGCACCTGGAAATGACATCATAAAGCTACACCTCATTCTCCTACCCCCTCCCTGACATTTTATTCTCAACCATGAGTCACTCATGCTGCTTTTAATTATCCAACCATACTCTAGCTGGTTCCATCTTTTCTTGGTCGAAATATATCACTGTGATGTTGACATGAAAGGTCATCCAAAGCAAGAATCCTTGGACAGTCACCCCAATTCACCCTACCAAAAGGATGACTCTAGTAGGATGTAAACATATGTGATTAGTGGCTGTTGTGTTTTTTTCAGGCTGTGTGGCTGCGGTCTGGTGTGATTATCCCTCAAAAACACCCATATAGCTGACCTTTCATTGTTAACACACACTGGTATAATAATTAAATAGGCTTATATAGCAAGTATGCATAGCAAATATACAAATAGCTTGCTTTTTTAAAAGGTTGGATGTTTGTTAACAGTTCTATAGTTTTATTGTTAACAGTTCTATAGTTATTGTGAGGTGTTCACAATGTAGTAAAAGTACAGTGTATTTTTTTATTTTGTAATTTTAACCCTGAAGTATCCAGTGTTTAGATCTTGCTAAATCTCTCCCTCTCTCTCCACACTCTTTGCCTGTCCCTCAGTAAAATGTGAAACAGTGCCCCAGGTTCAGGCCGTTTTTTGATGGCGAAATTGCACCCTTGTTAGCATGGGGAAAAACCCAGAGCGATCGAGAATTCCCCACGGTTTCCGGTGCTGCATTGCGTCTGCCATGCTATTGCCCTGGCACTGCCCTGGAGCAGTGGCTTTGCTTCACGAATTTCAAAACCTGCCAAAATGGAGGTTCTTTTCAAATGCCCCTATGTTGCTCCGATGGCTTCTGCTGCTATGAAAACCTCCACAGCAGCAGAACTGGGGCCATTTTTCCTGCCACCGCTCTGGCCCACACCACCAATCAAGAGGCACTTGGTTTTCAGACAGAAAAGCGGGATGTGCAGGCACCATTGGGCAGCAATTCTCTCACACGCACAAGGATTGGGGGAAAGGCAGCGATTCTCTCACAAGCATGAGGATTTAGACAGAGGGGAGGATTCTCTCACATGTGGAGGATTTAGACGGGGGAAGGTGGTGATTCTGATACCTTTTTTGTACTCAACTTTAAAAATAAAAATAAACTAGTGAAAGTGAGTGGGAGGAATGGAGTGAGATTCAGCCAATCAAAACGCTGGAAACAGACACTATCCACGCACGCATGTAAGAGACTGTGGAAAAGCTCGCAGTGCTGTTGTAAAAGCCCCAGGCTTGTGCGGGAACACCTGGGACATAACACACCAGCCCAGCCTTGAGTCCAGGAAAGAACCAGGGAGCCATGTGGGGGCTAGAAGTGTGGTGAAAAGCACCGCAGCAGGTACCCTCCTGGAACTGCCATGGGGCATTTTGACAGAGGAAAAAAGACCTCAGTTACACTGCAGATAGGTAAAACTGGAGCAAAAAGAGGATTGTGAGGCTGGCCCTAATACCAGCCAGGTCAAAAACACAACTTTCTCTCAAATTCTGCATATAATTTTAATACCCTCTCCAGAGGGTCTAAAGGTTGGAAGCCAATAGAAGTATGAAGAAATGCTCAGCTAGCTACTCAATATTTCACTCTTGTAATAATATGAAAACAAACAAACAAATGGATTCTCCTGGGTTTTAAACAGTATTTAAGAGCTCAACTGAGCTCTGGCAGTGCTGGAGTGATCTGACTGTTGCACATTTCCAGAAGTATCCAGTCTGTGTCTAGAACATGAGGATCCAGGGCCGGTTCAGCTGTTTCCCTAGATGAAAATTTTATTTTACCATTCCTACACACGCGCGTCTCATCCACTTTGGCTTGTTGCAAGCTAAAAAATAATAAACAATTTTACCATCATGCTGTCTTTAGGGTCAGTCTAGCATTTCAGGCACATTGTGACACCGTTCATAAGCATGGGATAGAAACAAAACAAAGGACTAAATAATTTTTTTAAAAGAACAATAACCAGGGATCCAGTTTACAGAGGAATTAAAATGATTCTTATGTTGTACATTTGCCCTTTAAGAGCCAGGGGGCTGCTATTTTGTCTCAATTTTTCCTTCCACATAATGGAATTAAAAATCAATTGATCTAATTTTCAATATGGCCAAATATATAGATTTTTAAATGCAGAGACTTGGCACCTTGCATGACTAACCGAGGCTCAGCTGTTCACTACTGAAAAACAGCAACTACCCTACAAAAGCTATTATAGTGTAATGGTTGCAGTTTCAGGTTAAGATCTGGTAGATCTAGGTTTGAATCCCCACTCTAGCATTGAATCTTGCTGGGTGACTGGGCTAGTCTCACACTCTCAACTTATCCCAAATCCTTAACAGTATAGAATGGGTTTCTGCGGTTTAATACTGAAAGGAAGCTCTATCCATATTTTTGGAGAGACTTTTCTGTTTTACTATTTCATGTATTCCAAAACTTAATGCTGACATTGAAATTACATTGTAGAACTGAGTCCCGTCCCGCCACCCCAAATACTGCCTATCCTCCTCTCTCATAAATTAAAACCTTTCCTTTCCTTTCCTTCAAGAATCCTCATCAATACTAGTAGACAGACCAAAAACAGCCATTTTCAGTCACAAGAACCAACTGACATATTCTGACATATTTTCTCTCTCAGGCAGATCCTTTGTATATTGGGCTAATGAAAGGTATGAAGCAGGTTATTTCACAATGGCTGCTTATTATTAATTTGCCTGAATTCTTTGTCTTTGAATGATCAGAATCTTCATTCCCATTGGGCTTGTGGGAAGGGAAATTGCACACCAATAGCTTTCTCCCTCAAAACACACACCAACAAGAAAGCATGTTAAAGAAACAATTAGGAAATTAAAATTGAAAGCCACTAACTCCCAGGGAGACAGTTTGGAGGCATGTTGCAGTTGGGCTCTTGCCACTCCCCTTCCCATACATTTCTTCAGTTACTGACAACTACAAGCTTCCCTTTGAGTTCCTCTCCATACCACTGATCACTCTGTCTCCCTCATCCTATGCCCTCCTCTTCTTTGATATAGGTCCCCGTCTCAATCTTAAGGTATCCATCTATATTTATGTATTTTACATAATTGTGCCTTGCTGCCAGCAGTTTAGGGCTGGTGGCATGGTGCACTGACCCTTGGATGTATGCTATCTATCCTTTTGGTGGTGTATGTCCTTTAAACCCTAT
>NW_025951077.1:0-12050 GCF_021028975.2 Sphaerodactylus townsendi
CTCCGCGTCTCGTCTCGTTCTTGCGCTGACCACGTGGGTCGACTACACCTGAGCACCTGGACTGTTAAGGCATTTGCAATCTGAGATCAAGGAGGATCAAGATTGGTAGCCATAGATCGACTTCTCCTCCATAAATCTGTCCAAGCCCTTTTTAAAGCTATCCAAGTGAGTGGCCATAACCACCTCCTGTGGCAGCATATTCCAAACACCAATCACACATTGTGTGAAGAAGTGTTTCCTTTTATTAGTCCTAATTCTTCCTCCCAGCATTTTCAATGAATGCCCCCTGGTTCTAGTATTGTGAGAAAGACTTCAATCATATCCCCCCTCAGACGTCTCCTCTCCAAACTCAAAGAGTTCTAGTTCGCTGTAGTTCTCTCCTCATAAGGCGAAGGTGCTCCAATCCTTCAATCATCCTTGTTGCCCTTCTCTGCACTTTTTCTTTCTCTTCGAGCATCCTTTTGGAGATGTACGACCAGAACTGAACACAGTACTCCAAGTGCGGTCGCACCACGGGTTTTATATAAGGGCATGACAATCCTTGTGCTCTTATTATCAACTCCTTTCCTCACTATCCCCAGCATAGAGTTTGCCTTTTTCACAGCTGAAGCATGCATTGAGTTGACATTCCTATGGAACTATCAACTAAGACGCACTAAATCCCTTTCCTGGTCTGTGACTGATAGCACTGACCCCCTGTACAAGCAGGTATGTGAAGTTTGGACGGCCCCTATGTAATTGCATCACTCTTACATTTTGCTACATTGAACTGCATTTGCCATTTCTGGAGCCCACTCACCTAATTTATCAAGGTCCGCTTGGAGCTCTTCGCAATCCTTTGTGGTTCTCACCACCCTACATAATTTGGTATCATCTGCAAACTTGGCCACCACACTACCCACCCCTACTTCCAGGACAAAAGTCCAATGCAGATTGTAAACAGCTCAATTAAAGCCAGGGGGAAATGCTTTGGGGCAGAAAACTAGCATCTCTCCCCCACTCTAATCAAGCTGCTTGCATTTTGCATTGTGCCTATTTGCTTTCTGGGTACCTTTGCAAAACCCCTCCTACCTTCTGACTGAAATATAAAGATCCAGAGGTCTCCATTCCAATGTGTATCTGATGATGGAAGCTTTGACTCAAAAGCTGACTCCCTGAATATCTTGTTGGTCTCTTAGGTTAAATTTTAGATAGTAAAACTGCAAGGATTGTCATGCCCTTAAATTAGATAATAAAACTGCAAGGATTGTCATGTCCTTCTATCAAGCCGTGGTGCGACCGCACTTGGAGTCCTGTGTCCAGTTCCCACGCTTACATCTCAAAAAAAGGGATGTCGAAGAGATAGAAAAAGTGCAGAGAAGGGCAATGAGGATGATTGAGGGACTGGAGCACCTTCCCAAGGAGAGGAGAGAGGCTGCAGCGTTTGGGACTCCTTTTTTTTTTTAGTTTGGAGAGGAGGACGCCTGAGGGGGGATAAGGATTGAAGTTCATAAAATTATGCATGGGGTAGAAAATGTTGACAGAGAGAAATTTTTCTCTCTTTCTCACAATAATACTAGGAACCAGGGGGCATTCATTGAAAATGCTGGGGGGAAGAATTAGGACTACTAAAAGGACCCACTTCTTCACGCAACGTGTGATTCGTGTTTGGAATATGCTGCCACAGGAGGTGGTGATGGCCACTAACCTGGATAGCTTTAAAAGGGGCTTGGACAGATTTATGGAGGAGAAGTCGATCTCTGGCTACCAATCTTGATCCTCCTTGATCTGAGGTTGCAAATGCCTTAGCAGACCAGGTGCTCAGGAGCAGCAGCAGCAGAAGGCCATTGCTTTCACATCCTGCACGTGAGCTCCCAAAGGCACCTGGTGGGCCACTGCGAGTAGCAGAGTGCTGGAGTAGATGGACTCTGGTCTGATCCAGCAGGCTAGTTCTTTATGTTCTTAGTTTCTTAGGTTCAAGCTCTCCTACTTCAAAGACTGGAAATTCTACCTCTGAAACAACATTTGCCTGTAAGCTGTGCGGCTGTGCTGCCACCATATTGGTGCCAGGCAGACTGGGCGGACGCCCAACAGAGGGAGCTTTCCCAGGTGACTCACTTCCATGCCTTGGCAGGGAACCAGAGCTGTAGCAAGGGGGAACTGTGCCCGGGGCACGTATGCGCCCTGCACTCCTGCCATGCTCCTGGGCCCCCTGTACTGGCGCACAAACGGTGCAAGACGCCCTCCGCCCCCTGGGCACTCCGTCACTGCAGGGAACGATTAGAGGGACTATTGCTCTGCATTTATCCTTTTGCCGAGATGCATGTCCTCATTTTACTTCTCCCCTTGCAGGCAGCCAATCACAACCCCGATGAAGAGGATAAAATCCAGGTGAGCGTGGAAACATGGGTGGACAGCCAAGAGCGGGACAACACCTTTTGTAGGCCAGCCTTATCTGAATCACAGTTCTGCTCGATGGCTTTTGGTGTGGGTGAAGAGAAAAGAGTTAGGGGTGGCATAACTGATGACTGAGTTCATTCATCTGGAACCCCTGCTGTCTTCTAGACTTGTTCCCCACACAGACTTGACCGGTTAGATAGCAGAACAGGACAAAGGCAGAACAGAATACCCACTCTACCTGTACCCCTGTCCCCTAAGTGGGAGGACATGGTTGTCTTTAGATGTAATCATCAATCTTTCTGGGATAGGTACCTTGTGATGGGGAGAAGAGCTGGTTTGGGAATTTTATTTATTTATTTGAAACGTTTATTGGTCACCTTTCTTTCTTACCTTCCTCAAGGCAGTCTTCATATAGATTAGGTATCCACTTATTAGATGTATAGACTATAATTTATCAGCCCCTGCTGGCATGGGGCTGATGGGAATTGTAGTCCATGCACATCTGAAGCGCCAGAATTGACACACTCTGACGCCGACACATAGCACAAAATACATTAAAAAACAGCAAAACCAAATTTAAAGTCACAAGTTGGGCCTGCTAGCAAACTTCACCAAACATGAACCACACTAAAAACATCTCCGACTGTTTCCGCACGGTAAGAATATCCTGGGTTGAGCAAGTAAAATATCCCTGTGCAGCTGAGATGTTCGCACAGTTTCATTCAAGTAATATTTCATTCCAGGGTATTAAAAAACCACCAGATTGGTGGTTCGTTTCAAAAATCCCAGGGCCAGCCTATTAGAGCCTGCTACTATGCAAACAGCCATCGGGAGCAGAACCAGTTCATTTTTCCTGCCCAGCCGTCTGATCTCCCCGCCTGACGTTCATTCAAGCTGCCACTCAAAAACAATAGCCAATCAGAACACAGGACACCCGGACACAGGACACCCGGGCATGCTCAGATACACTTGCAGCTGCCACTCAAAAACAACAGCCAATCAGAATGTGGGACACTGGGCACGCTCAGACAGGCTTGCAATGTAAATACAGAAGTCCTGGGCTTGGCAGGAAATAAGCTGGATCATTTCCTCCCAGTCTTCACTGGATTCCTTCATTAAGACGAAAGCAGCCGTGGCGAACGGACAAACTGGGATGAAACAGAACCAGGATTGTAAGGAACCAGTTCTACAGGTACACTCCTGCCGCGCGGAAACGCCCCTTCAACAGCTTCCTGGGAAGATCAAAAGCGGGAGGCCATTGAGGTTTCCGATGCAAGTGTTCTGTCTGCACTTACCAGAATGGCTTGTGGCTTATGCCATCCTGTTCTTTATTCCCCACAGAGCCAGGGTGTGGCTTCCGCAAATCCAGACTTCCCTCTCAGAAGCTGTTAGAACACAAATGTCATTTTCATGGAGTGCCGGGCTGTCCAGCCCTAACCAGTTTAGTGGACTGACCCTTGACTCCTGACACCCACCCAGGCTGCCATAGGGCTACCTATTGCCTGCAGCTTTGAGAGGCAGGTGAGGGAGGAAACTTCCACATTTAACGTTCCGAGGGGAAACTGTGCGATCCCAGCAAGGCGATCTGTTTCTTTGTTCTGCCCCAGGAGATTGCGCAGCAACTGCAAGTGCTTCCTCTGTCAATCCAGGAACCCAAGCATGTTCAACAATGCCCAAACAACTCCAGACATCCCTCCGGCCTGACTGCCAATTTGCTTGCGGGCTCTGGCGACAAAGTGTGGTGAAGGCCAAGGCCCCACAGCGGAAACAGGTGTGTAAGCACCAAATGGGGTGCTGGGACCAAAAGTATCAGCCAAGGCAAGAAATCTTGTCCCGGAATGCTTCCGCTTTGCAAGGCTACCAAGAGGGGAGGCGATCCGGCAAGATTTCATGTCTTGTTGCTTTCTTCCTGAGCAACAGTGGCGAGGGAGCAGCAGTGGTATGTAGGAGGTTAAGAGCTCGTATCTAATCTGGAGGAACTGGTTTGATTCCCGGCCTGCCTGAGCTGTGGAGCCTTTATCTGGGGAATTCAGATTAGCCTGTGCACGCCACACACGCCAGCTGGGTGACCTTGGCTAGTCACAGCTTCTCGAGGTTTCTCAGCTCCCACCCACCTCACAGGGTGTTTGTTGTGAGGGGAAGGGAAGAGATTGTCAGTCTCCCTTTGAGTCTCCTGCAGGAGAGAAAGGGGGAGGCAAACCAAACTCTTCTCTCTTCTTCCCACACCTGCTTCTCACTTTCTGTGGGGAAAGTGAGAGCACTGTTTCTGCCACCAGAGGCCAGGGCAGAAACGGTTGGTAATTGTGTAATCGCCATTGAATGCCTATCCTTCCTCTTTCTTTCTATCAGGGCAGTTTACATAAGATTCTGACTCCATCCAAATACTGACCACATACAGACCTGCCTAGTTTCAGCAAGTTGGCTGAGTCACCGGCCTTCCCGTTGTATGCTTTGAGGTTCCTGCCCCAAGACACACAAACAGGATCTTTGCCCTTGTCTATGACCTTCAAATTCAATGCCTTGCACAATCTCTATTCTGGCTGCATCAGTAGGAGTATAGCCTAGAGACAGGCACATAATAGTACCCGTGTATTCTGCATTGGTCAGGTCACCTGAATACTGTGTCCAGTTCTGGGCAATTCAGTAAGGATATTGGACAAGCTGAACAGGTCCAGAGGAAGGTGGCCAAAATGGCGAAAGGTCTGGATTCCATGCTCTGTGGGGGAGCGGGGCTTAGGAGCTATGCATTTCTAGGAGAAGAGAAGGTAGCAAGTGGACATGATAGCCATATGTAAATATTTGAAGGGATGTCATGCAGAGGTGGGATCCAGCAGGTTCTCACCAGTTCCCGAGAGTGGGTTACTAATTATTTGTCTGTGCCAAGAGGAGTTACTAATTGGGTCCGGCTCTCGCCACCTCCTTTGAATGTGTGAAGATTCTATATAGCAATTCTGCGACAGGGAGCAGAAAGTATGAGGGGAGGTTAAGAGCCTGTATCTAATCTGAGGAACTGTTTGATTCCCAGCTCTGTCACTTGAGCTGTGGAGGCTTATCTGGGAATCTAGATTAGCCTGTACACTCCCACACACGCCCAGCTGGTGACCTTGGGCTAGTCACAGCTTCTGAGTTTTCTGCCCCACCCACCTCACAGGGTGTTTGTTGTGAGGGGGGACGGGCAAGGAGATTGTCAGTCCCTTTGAGTCTCCTGCAGGAGAGAAAGGGGGGATATAAATCCAAACTCTTCTTCTTCTAATAATAATGTAACTCCCTGAACTGAGTTAATCCCTTTCAGGTACTGCAGTTCATTGATTCTCAGCCTTCGTAGACCTTTATCTCACTAGTCTCCATCAAAGAACTCCAGTGTTTCACCATTGCTGTCTTAGATTTGTGAGTTGGGGCATTTTCTATAATGTGATGATGATTTAGAAATGACCTAAAGTGTGTTGTTTTTTGGGGGGGTCGTACGCTCCAAGTGGGGAGGGCATCCAACCTAGGTTTCCTGGCTCCAGGGCTCAGGTTTTCTGTTTGTGGTATCGCCTGCCCCCCTTGCTGAGGGGGGGAGCCATTAGGAACCTGTTACTAAAATTTTGATCCCCGGCCACAGATGTCATGTGAACGAGTGGGGCAAGCTATTTTCTGCTACTCCTGAGACTAGGACCAGGAGTCATGGGTTCAAGGTGCAGGAAAAGAGATTCCACCTAAACATGAGAAAGAACTTCCGGACCGTCAGGCTTGTTTGACAGTGGAATCTGCTGCCTCAGAGTGTGGTGGAGTCTCCTTTGGAGGTTTTGAAACAGAGGCTGATTGGCCAGTGTATTTTGACTGCATCTTCCTGCACGGCAGGGATTGGCCTTGATGGCTCTTGTGGTTTCTCCCAACTCTATGGATAGCTTTAAAAGGGGCTTGGACAGATTTATGGAGGAGAAGTCGATTTATGGCTACCAATCTGGATCTTCCGTGATCTCAGATTGCAAATGCCTTAGCAGACCAGGTGCTCGGGAGCAGCAGCAGCAGCAGAAGGCCATTGCTTTCACATCCTGCGCGTGAGCTCCCAAAGGCACCTGGTGGGCCACTGCGAGTAGCAGAGTGCTGGACTAGATGGACTCTGGTCTGATCCAGCAGGCTCGTTCTTATGTTCTTATGTTCTTATGTTCTGGCGATTCTAACAATGGCAAAAATATTAAGAGACAAATCAAATCAGTCCAATTCAAGGTATAGACATCGGCAGTCCAATCCACAGTCTCCAGGCAGCTAGGGACAGTGCCGCTGCTACCCCCCACCTCAACTCCAGAGGGCTTTCTGGCTACAATTTAAGAAAACCAATCCCTCTCCTCACAGCCCAAATGGAGTCCTAATGGACTGTAATGGACTCCTGCCATCCAGAAGTCTGGGCTCCTGGGAAAATCTCCAGCATACCCCTCCTGCACCAACAGGACCAGCCATATCATGGGGGCTTTGGCGGAGCAACCAGCACTCCATATGGGTGTCCCAGAGGGCTGTGGCATCTGCCCGCTGGCATGATTACCTGTCTGCCAGAGTAAGTGCCCTGAGTAGCATGCAGTCCACCGGCACAGGCTTTATGCGCCACCATCATAGGTCAATTCACACAACCCGCCCCCCCCCGAATTGGGCCGTAGAGAGTGTAATATTATACCATATTCCCAACTTCTCATTGCTTTACACAGGTAAGAACTTAGAAGAGAAGAAGAAGAGTTTGGATTTATATCCCCCCTTTCTCTCCTGCAGGAGACTCAAAGGGGCTGACAATCTCCTTGCCCTTCCCCCCTCACAACAAACACCCTGTGAAGTGGGTGGGGCTGAGAGAGCTCCGAGAAGCTGTGACTAACCCCAGGTCGCCCAGCTGGCGTGTGTGGGAGTGCTCCAGGTTGACCTGAATTCCCCAGATAAGCCTCCACAGCCTGTGACGGCAGATCTGGGAATCAAACGCTGTTCCTCCAGATTAGATACACGAGCTTTGAACCTCCTACGCCACTGCAATTGAGTCTGTCATAGCTGATCCATGGCACCCCAGTTGTTCCCTCCCCCCGGCCACACACATAGGAGGCAAATGGTTGGGGTGCAATAGTTTGGGGACATCCTTTGCTGCAGCTGTCCAGCATTTGTTCCCCAGCTCTGCCGCGGTCCAAGATAATGCGTGTAGATGTGGCAGGACTCCCGTGGGGTCTCGTTGCCTCTGGATGACTCCACTTGGCTTTCTGGATAAGCTAGATCAGCAGTGGGATATTGGGACCCGCTGAACTTGTCCTTCCAGGATGTTTTCTGCAGGTTTCCCATTGCCATAGGTGTGAACTGGGCTTAAGACCCCAGTACTCAGCCGATAAGATGTGGGGAGGTGGCCGAGTTTCACCAGCGCTAACTGTGACCGGACCTTCAGGTTAGGAACAGAGGTTGTGTGCCCTTTGAAGGAAGAGAGGCAGAGGCTTCCATATCCCCTTTTGTCACTTCGGGGGACCTGAATACCCCCCCTTTCGATGCACCAACAAAAATGGTCTCCCAGACTTTCTGAAGCAAGATCTGCTTCTAAACAAGCACGCGGTAGTCCTCCGCTATTGCACGCTCGCTGCAAAGTCAAGAACCTGTGCTCACCGGAGTATTGTCCGTGCTAAAATCCATGTGACTAAATCAAGCCCGAGAGAGCCACGCTTAAGTTTCGGCAAAACCTGGGTTCTTTCCTCCAATAACCTCGAACCAGCTGAGTTCTCGGCGATTTTATTGGGAAAATTCAAAACAAAGACATAAAACAAACTTCAGCTACAGAGATTTCTCAGCTGAGCACATTCTTGTGGTTTCTGGTCAGACCCCAAGCCAAGAGATGATGGGATGTCTTTACCCCTCCGGAAAACTCCCCTCCTTGCCATGCGGCCCTTCAACCCTTTGAAGTGTGCCCGTTTGGCTCCTAGCTTCTGTGGGGTAAATTTCCGTAGCCTTTCCGGTTTCTCCAGGCATAGATCAAAGCTGCCTATCACGTTGGTGTGAGTTTTCCTGTTGGAATTACAGGATGCAAATTCCTCACACCGGAGCAATCGTTCTTCTCTTCCCTAACATCAATTGCAAGGTTCTCATATGCAAACCTCCGGGTGGAACGTGGAGATTTCCCAGAATTATGACTGTTTCCCCCGACCACAGAAATCAGCTCCCCTGGAGAGAATGGAGGGAAAACTCCATGGCATTATACCCTGTTGCATTCCCTCCCTGAGCTCTACCCCTGAAGTCGGCCCGCGAGGGTCGCAAGGAAGAGGCGAGACGCGGAGATATCATATGGTGGAGAGAGCCAGCGGCAGGAAGCGTGTGATCCGTGGATCTGGCAACTCTGCCGTGTGCTAGTCCCTGGCACCTTTTATTAGGGTTTACAATAGGGGCGGACCGGGAGGCGGGAGAGCGGGAGAATATCATATGATACATGACATCATGGGGTTGCCTACGTGCGGGAGGAAACGTTCGCGTCTGGGTCTAATCCATACCTGGGGGCAAGCGCCCCTTTGTCCCTTTGTCTGGGACACCTGGTGACCGTGAGTCAGGTAGTTCATGACCTGTGACTCATGGGGGGGGATGGGGGAGCGTGTGCGCCCAGAAGGACACAGATGGCACAGGCATTCCTGCGCTCTTTCTGAGGCTCTGCTGGGTTCGCGGGGCTCATCCCTACATACCCCCTCCAAATATCCGGAAATTTCTCCATGCAGAGTTGGCAACAGACTCCGTGTATATTTTCTTTTTTTATCTTTAGTATTTAGAAACATTTGGTTTCCCAGTTACCAGAGTTGCCATGCCAAGTCAGGCAATGGGAAACCACCTCTGAATGTCTCCTGCTTTGAAAATGCTGGTGGGTTGGCAGCGTAAGGTGGCGGCGACTTGGTCAGAGTATGGCCAACCGGCCAGGAGGAAAATACCCGCCTGCCCCTTTAATGTGCAAAAGAGGGCAATCAAAACTTTTTGAAGTTTTTGGGGGGGACCGGGACTGCGGATGCAGGGGGGAGGAAGAAAGTTCATCTCGTTTCATTTGCTAATGTCATTGCTATCTTTCCCATGAGACAGTTTCTCCATGTTTGGAGCACCCAGCCGCTTTAGAAATTCAGTTACCAGGTGCCTCCATGATGATTGGCACCATAAGACAAGAGGAGAGCTCCCTTTAAGGGGGAGCTTGGAAGACTTATGGTGTAATATTTGTTCATGGACAATGGACTCCACTCAGACACAGGATTTGCATTCACCAATACTGCTGCTGGGAATGCAAATGTGATTACAATGCAAATGGACTGATAACCCCACCTGCCATACAATGCACTTAGTCACACCTTTGCATAGCATGTTCCACCCAAACACTTACTGATTGGTTTCCCACCCTGGGACATGGACAATATATACCTCACTAAATGTTCCCTTCTCACGAGACACAGTGTGTAACACACTTCTCTCTGTGATGCACCTCTGAAGGTGCCAGCCACAGATGCGGGCGAAATGTCAGGAACAAGATCCACCAGACCACGGCCGCACAGCCTGAGAAATCCACAACAACCAGTTGAATTCGGCCGTGAAAGCCTTTGACAATACATTAATATTTGCTTTGTTTACAAATGCACAAGCAGAGAGCAGTAGAGGCAAATATTATCTTGCAGCAGACAGCACAGACGTGGGGCGTTTTTTGGTGACATCTTATATCTAATAAGGAAGTGTGGGCCCATCTGTGGATACTTAAATCTTCACTGTTTTGCAGAGAAGGAAGATTTTGCTACAAACTTGGGGAGTGCCCTAGATTTGCAAAAAATATATATCTGAAAAACCAAAAAGGGCAAAAGAAGAGGGCCATAAATCCCACAAAACGGACAAGGGAATCTGGAGAAAGGGGAGTCAGTGAGGCGGGGGTTGGGTGGGAGAGGGGGAGCCACCATGGCAAAGTTGGGTTCAACTGGATTGAAGGCAAACACTCCCCATGATTCTCAAGTGATCATATTTGTTATCTTTAAGGCCCATTATGCATGGAGAGCTCCCCATGACACTCCTCACCCCGTAGTATCTTTGTAGGGCGGTCTCCTTGTGTTGCCTGCCCGCACTTCCAGGTCGCTCCCCTGTCCAATGCAAGATTGAAGATTGCCAGCTTTTTTTTTTTGCCCTTTAAACGTAATACAGTGAAACCTCAGTTTTCGTTGACTTTGGTTATTGTCAATTTCAGTTTTCGTCAATTTTTTTCCGTGAAAATTTTGTCTTGGTTTTCGTTGGTTGTCTCGGTGTCCGTCGGATTTCGCCGACAAACTTCGACCTCGCTGCTAATTTCCTGCTCAGTGTGGCAAGAGCTACAGTGAAACCTCGGTTTTCGTCGGTTTCGGATTTCGCTGATTGTTTTCGGACGGATTACTGGCGAAAACCGAGGTTTCGCTGTATCAATATTCCTTATTTTGATATAGTGCAAACTGCTTTCAGTGTTTTTATTTTATTAGGGAAATGCCAGTTGTCGATCCCTGCGAGGAGTGGGGGCAGGGGGTGGACCAGCATTTCCCTGAAAAACCCAAAACAATGATAGCAAACCACACAATTTCGATAGAAGGAATATTGATATTACATTAGTCTAAGAACAAAGCCGGCAATATTCAATCTTGCACTGTATGGGGGAGCAATCCAGAAGGAGTATAACGCCAAAGCAGGAGGGAGCGAAATTGGAGTTTCGCTGCTCTCACTATCTCTGCCTTGGAGGAAACTTACCCTCACTGTAGGGCAGAGCACCAGTGAATAATCAGCCTAAATTCCAGTTACAGATCTGACTCCAGACTGTTTTTCTTTCTCTTTCCATTAGTGGGCGCCTGCCAATCAGATCCAACTCTGCAGTGGCTTTTATTCAGATGTGGAGAGAGAGATACACAGCTGTCAGGAGCATGTCTTGCACATTCATTTGTTTTACCATTGCACAAAATCATGGCGCACAGCCGGGGAACTGCCTGGATTTCACAGTGTTTCATTTAGACTTCTAAGGAAACTGCTGTTTAGCCAGGGCAGTGTGCACAAGTGGCGTACCGCCGATAGCAGAAGTCGGCAACCTGTGGCTCCCGAGCCGCAAGCGGCTCTTTTGTTGTTGTTCTGTGGCTCCTTGGGACCCTAGCCGCTAGGCGATCAAAGCGAGGAGCGACACCAGTGCCAGGGGGGCACGGAGAGAGGTGGCAGCACGTCTCCCAGCCTGGCCAACGCTGAGTCCCGCAACTGGCTCCTGGAGCGGCGTGGAGAGCAGCGCCCGGCTTTGCGAAGGAAGCGAGGGGGAAGAAGACGCCACTTTCCTTCATGTGGGAAAGTGGCGGCAGCGCCGCCGCTTCTGGGGCACCTCCCTCTCCTCCACCTCCAGCCCACCCCTCAGCTACCCAGCCACGCCAAGGGAACGGGCATAAAAAGAAGGGCTCCTAGTGGGTCTGCTCCGGAGCTCCAGCCGAGGGGAGGCAGCAAAGGTAGGGGTGGGAGACGGAGATGCCTTGGCCCAGCCTGGGGCGAGGGGTACGATCCCTACCCTGGGAAGCCTGGGCAGAAGGGATGCACTCCCGGAGAGGCAGCAGAGCAGATCCACCAGAACCCAGGCGGCCACACCAGCCGCGGGCTCCCATCCACCGTCACCACTACCCCCTCCAAACACACACACACACACACACACACACACACACACACACACACACACA